>NC_081531.1:1360115-1660115 GCF_030273125.1 Centropristis striata | reverse complement strand
GAACTGACTTCGTGGCTCCTTGTCCTCCAATCAGGACGCTCCGCGGCCCAAAGGTCGTCTCAGCGTCGTCATCATCGTTTCATTTCAGTCGACTTTTTTCAACTTCTGGCAACTTTTGCTGATCGAATTCCGGATTAGATGTTTCCATAGAACACTGGAGGATAAATCAGTTTTAAAAATGTCATCCAGGATTCACTAAATGGGGAATGGTCCAGAGTGACGGTTCTGTAATAAACACTGGAAATATTGTGGCTCCACAGCTGTTTTCTCCTGATATTTTCACTCATAACATGTTGATTTTATTGTTTATTCTGTCCAAACCAGATTTGTTGATTGCTGAAAAGTGGACACCAGAACCGAGGTAGTGTACTTGCTTTTAAATCACTAAAAGCCAAGGCCCTCTCTATATAGCAGAGGTGTTTGAAACATATCGCCCCTCAAGATCATTCAGATCAGTAGGAAAAGTCAACTGGTAACCTAGCGCCCGCACCAAGCAGGGAGAGGAAGCCATTAGTTTTTAAGCGGTCTGTCTCTGGAACATCTTCCTATAGACATTAAGACCTCTCCCACCATCCCCGTTTTTAAATCCAGACTAAAAAACAAACTTTTCCATGATGCCTTGCACTAACCCACTCTTGCACCCGTTGGTCTGTTAGCCTTTATGTTTTTATCTGTGCTGTGTTTTGTCCTTTTGCTTTTATTCATTTGTTTTGTAATTATTTATTTTGCTTTTGTCATTTCTGTGTAATTTGTTCCCTGTGAATTCCCATGTCTTCATTTTTTTAAATTCAAATTATTTTAACTATTTTAATCGATTTGACCTTTTATGACATGACATTTTAGATATCTTAATATGTGATTGTTATGATTATGCGAAGCACATTGGGCTACCGTTCTGTGTATGAAATGGGCTATATCAATAAACATGACTTGACTTGACTTAGTGTGCGGTGAAATTAATGTTTTTGTCAATGTAGTCTGGTGTGTTTGGCGAGTCGCTATGGAGAGTAAACGAAACGACAGATTTTTGTAGTCCGACCCTGAAGTCAGCATCATGTGTTAGAATTTTCTTCTGGGATTTCGGATCTTTGCAGAAAATAAACGTCTTGGATGCTGACGCTTTTTGTTCAGCAGGATAATCTCCACAGATGAACTCTTATGATGTTTTAATGCAGCCGAAAGAAGTAAAAACCTAACATAATGCTATAGAGAACTAGAGACTTCTACGTCACTACTGTTAGCTTCAGACGCTTTCCGACAAGCTAACCAGCTCTTTGACAAGCTATCAAATCTGTACCCTAATAAATAGTTTATTGACATAATTTACAATCTACAGGAGGTTACAGAGCTCTGAAAAATCTGACTTGATGACACGGAGGGGAAACCCAGGAATAGGACTCGGATGCAGAGTAGTTGAGAAAAAACAAGGTCTTTATTGTGTCCAAGAAAAACGGAGCTACAGGTAACAAAAGGCGCCTCTAAAAACGAGGGAGTTACTAAGAAAAATACCAAAACTAAACTGAGGAGATCTCTAGGCAAAAAAGGGGCAAAAGGCCAACAAAAAATCACTCTTAACGAGGGCTAAGGAAAAATAACAATTTCACAAGACTATGACTGTGGCAATACTGTGGTTCAGAGCTAGTGGTGCGGACAAAAGACATGACACACTGGCACAGGACAAAGGGGAGACACAGACTATAAGCACATGAGGGTAATGGGGAACAGGTGGACACAATCAGGGAATCAGGGAAGACAATCAGACTGGAGACACATGAGGAAGGGCAAGTGACCTGAAACGAGAGGAGAGTTACTTTTCAAAATAAAACAGGAATTGACAAGACAGAGACAGGACAAAAACGCAACTTGACAAAACACTCACCGCGGTGTGACAGTACCCCCCCCTCTAGGGCCGACACCTGACGGCCCAGGCTGTTCAGGGTGTTCTTTATAAAAGTCTCGAATGAGGTCAGGGTCCATGATGAACCTGGCTGGGACCCACTGTCGTTCCTCTGGGCCATACCCCTCCCAGTCCACAAGGAACTGCCTGCCCCGACCTCGATTGCGCACTGCCAGCAGCTTCTTTACGGCATAAACAGGCCCCCCTTCGACCATTCGGGGAGACGGGGGTGGCTTGGTTGCCGGCACCATGACGCTCTCCTTGACAGGCTTAATCTTGCTGACATGGAAGGTGGGATGTACTCTGAGGGACCGGGGCAGACGGAGGCGCACGGCTGCTGGATTGATGATTTTAGAGATGGGGAATGGACCAACAAAGCGTGGAGCCAGTTTGCGGGACTCCACCTGCAACGGCAGCTCCTTGGCAGCGAGCCACACCCGCTGGCCAGGTTGATAGGCAGGAGCCGGTCTCCTCCTGCGATCTGCTGCTCTCTTAACTCTGTCCCCTTGACGGATTAGTGTCTGGCGGGCTGCTGCCCAGATGCGGCGGCAGCGGCGGACTAGGGCATGGGCGGAGGGCACCGACACTTCAGGCTCAGACTCAGAAAAGACAGGGGGTTGGTAACCAAACACACAATTGAAGGGGGACATACCGGTGGCAGAGGTGGGAAGGGAATTGTGGGCGTACTCGACCCATGTCAGGTGTTGACTCCAAGACGCTGGATTCTGTGCCACCAGGCACCGGAGGCCGGTTTCCAGCTGCTGATTGAGGCGCTCCGTCTGGCCGTTAGCCTCTGGATGGTACCCCGAGGTGAGGCTAACTGTAGCTCCAATTAACTTGCAGAACTCCCTCCAGAACCGTGAGATAAATTGGGGCCCCCGATCTGACACAATGTCCTGAGGGAATCCGTGGATCCTAAACACATTGTTCATCATACACTCAGCTGTTTCTTTAGCAGACGGCAGTTTAGGCAAAGCTATGAAATGTGCCATCTTAGAGAATCTGTCCACTACGGTTAAGACCGTAATGTTACCTCTGGAGATCGGGAGCCCCGTGACAAAATCCATGGAGATCGCCGCCCACGGCCGGGACGGGATGGGGAGAGGCTGCAGCAAGCCTGCGCGGGCTCTGGAGGAGTTCTTATTCCTGGCACAGACTGGACACGCCTCAACGTACTCCTGGACCTCCGGCTCCATGGACGGCCACCAGAACCGCTGTGCGATGGCGAACATGGTCCGACGTACACCCGGATGGCAGGTGAGCAGAGACGAGTGAGCCCAGTGAATCACCTGTGGGCGCAGATTAACAGGAACAAACAGACGATTTTCGGGGCACCCACTAGGTGGAGGGGTCTCACCATTCGCCTGCTTCACCTCGGCTTCTATGGGCCAGGTAACCGCTCCAACCACATGGTTAAGTGGAAGGATGGGGTCAGGTTCCGTGGCAACGGGCTCGGGGCTGAAAAGACGGGACAGGGCATCAGGCTTAGTGTTCTTTGACCCCGGTCTGTAAGATAGGGAAAATTGAAAACGGTTAAAGAACAATGACCAGCGGGCTTGTCGAGAATTCAACCGTTTGGCTCTTCTTATGTACTGCAGGTTCTTATGGTCTGTCCAAACCAGGAACGGGTGTTGTGCCCCCTCCAGCCAGTGCCGCCACTCCTCCAGCGCCACCTTCACTGCCAGCAGCTCCCGATTTCCCACATCGTAGTTTCGCTCCGCTGCCGTCAGGCGTCGTGACAGGAAGGCACAGGGGTGGAGCTTGTTGTCCGACTCGGCTCGTTGGGACAGAACACCCCCGATCCCCTCATTGGAAGCATCAACTTCCACCACGAACTGGCGAGAGGGGTCGGGGAGTGTGAGGATGGGTGCTGTGGTGAACCGCCGCTTAAGCTCTCGGAAGGCTGCGTCCGCGTCGGCGGACCAGCGGAACGGCACCTGTGGAGGAGTGAGAGCATGGAGAGGAGCCGCTGTCGCGCTGAAGCCTCTGATAAACCGCCTGTAAAAGTTGGCAAATCCTAAGAATTGCTGCACTTTCTTGCGGCTATCTGGTGTGGGCCACTCAGCCACAGCGCTAACTTTTGCCGGGTCCATCTGAACCCTTCCAGGAGCTATGATAAAGCCCAGGAAGGAGATGGTATCGGCGTGAAATTCGCTCTTTTCGGCCTTTACAAACAACTTATTCTCAAGGAGACGTTGCAGAACAAGATTGACGTGTCTCTTGTGAGTCTCCACGTCGGGAGAGTAAATCAGGATGTCATCTAAGTAGACATATACAAAGTGATCTAGAAAATCTCTCAACACATCATTTATCATGGACTGAAATACTGCTGGAGCGTTTGTGAGGCCGAACGGCATGACTAAATACTCATAGTGTCCTGAAGGTGTGTTGAAACCAGTCTTCCACTCATCCCCTTCCCGAATGCGAACGAGGTGATATGCATTACGCAGGTCCAATTTGGTGAAGATCTGCGCCTGTTGAAGTTGGTCGAATACTGAAGTCATGAGGGGAAGGGGATATCTATTCTTTACTGTGATCTCGTTGAGGGGGCTATAGTCAATGCAGGGGCGGAGGGTCCCATCCTTTTTCTTTACAAAAAAGAACCCAGCCCCGGCTGGAGACGAGGATGGTCGAATCAGGCCTGCTTTCAATGAGGTCTCAATGTAGTCTTTCATGGCCTGCCTTTCAGGCCCAGAAACCGAATAAAGCCGGCCCTTGGGAATGGTGGAGCCCGGCAGGAGCTCGATGGGGCAGTCATAGGGGCGATGTGGCGGAAGAGCTGTGGCCTTATTTTTACAAAAAACCTCCGCGAGGTGGTGATAACAGCTTGGTACTGTGGTCAGGTCGATGGTCTCTGGGTCTATGGCAGAGTTAACAGAAACATTGTTCAGAGTGAGAATTTCATTCTGGGGCCGGCAACAGATTTTACAACCCTCCCCCCACCCAATAATGTCCCCGGTCTGCCAATCAATGCGCGGGTTGTGGCGCACCAGCCACGGGAGCCCGAGGATGAGAGAGTGCTGAGGTGAGTTAATCAGGTAAAGTCTAATGTGCTCCTCATGATCAGCGATGTGAATGTGTACTGGTTCAGAAATATGTGTAATGTCAAATAGTGCGCGCCCGTTGAGCGCGCTCGCCTTAATAGGCTTACTCAGCGGCTCTACCTGGAGCCCCAGTCTCTGAGCAAACCCCCAGTCAATCAAGCTCCCATCCGCCCCCGAGTCAATCAAAACACCCTGCTCAATGTCCTTGCCAAGGTGCGTAATCGTTACGGTTGTTAACTTTCGTGGGATGGGGGTGACGGCTGTGAAATGACTCACCACCAAGGTCGCTTTCACGGGGCAGGCGGCGATGAGGTGGCCCTGTGTGCCACAGTAAAAGCACCTGCCTTCCTGGGATCGCCGCTGCCGCTCCTCCCGAGAAAGCCGGGACCTTCCCAGCTGCATAGGTTCCCCCTCCAGCTCAGCAGAAGGGCGAGGAAGTGGCTCGGGAGGAGATCGACGTGGCGCCGTGCGCCAAGGAGCCGCGGAGGGATCTGGCATAGCGGCTGGCACCAACCTGGACCCGCGCCGCTGCTTCCTCTCCTGCAGCCGGTTATCCGTGCGGACGGCGAGAGCGATGAGGGAGTCGAGGTCCGGAGGAAGGTCCAGCGGAACCAGAAGATCCTGGATAGGATCTGCGAGCCCTTTCAAAAAAACGTCGTACAAGGCAGCGGCGTTCCACCCGCTCTCCGTAGCCAGGGTGCGGAAGCGGATGGCATAATCACAAACTGAATCAGCTCCCTGCTTCAGCCTGCAGAGTTCCCGAGCCCTCTCTCGATCTGTCGCCACCGGGTCAAAGACGAGTCTGAGAGCTTCGGTGAATCTCTTATGTGACGTACACACCTCGGAGTCTCTGGCCCACTCCGCGGTGGCCCACGCCCGGGCCCTCCCCGTGAGGTGAGACATCATGAAGGCAACTCTGGATCTCTCCGTGGGAAAATCATGGGGTGAGTGTTCATAATGCATTTTGCATTCTGTGATGAAGGACCTACTTAGTCCGAGGTCCCCCGAGTATCGCTCCGGAGGAGCCAGCCTGGTGCATGCGCCAAAGCGCGTAGATGAGGGAGAGGGCTCCGGAGACGCTGCGGGCGGTTCAGGCGCTGCTGTCGGGTTCTTGGCGAGGATGAGGAGAAGCTGCTCCACCTGGGAGCCGAGGAGACCCACCTTGGACATCACGGTGGCCTTAAACTCCTCTTGGCTGAACGCGAGTCCTCTGAGTCCTTGGCCAAGGCTGGCCACCTGCTCCTCCTGCTGCGTGAGTTTGGACGCCTGGGAGCGCAGCGCCGCGCTCAGCTGGTCCTGCTCTGCCGAGTCCATGCTGGCCAGTGTGTACTGACACGGAGGGGAAACCCAGGAATAGGACTCGGATGCAGAGTAGTTGAGAAAAAACAAGGTCTTTATTGTGTCCAAGAAAAACGGAGCTACAGGTAACAAAAGGCGCCTCTAAAAACGAGGGAGTTACTAAGAAAAATACCAAAACTAAACTGAGGAGATCTCTAGGCAAAAAAGGGGCAAAAGGCCAACAAAAAATCACTCTTAACGAGGGCTAAGGAAAAATAACAATTTCACAAGACTATGACTGTGGCAATACTGTGGTTCAGAGCTAGTGGTGCGGACAAAAGACATGACACACTGGCACAGGACAAAGGGGAGACACAGACTATAAGCACATGAGGGTAATGGGGAACAGGTGGACACAATCAGGGAATCAGGGAAGACAATCAGACTGGAGACACATGAGGAAGGGCAAGTGACCTGAAACGAGAGGAGAGTTACTTTTCAAAATAAAACAGGAATTGACAAGACAGAGACAGGACAAAAACGCAACTTGACAAAACACTCACCGCGGTGTGACACTTGAGGCTGTGAGAGAGTTCCCGTCCATGACCAGTGTGATGAAGTTTAATGTCCCGACAGCCACTGTAGTCTCCTTTAGCCACTTGTTAGCTGCCACCTTTTAAAGGACACAAAAACTCAAAAAACAAAATTAACAAATGTGGGTATTTTGTAACCCAGGTTAAGAATTTGCCTAAATTTATATCTAACATTAAAATAATATAATAAATATTATTTTTGCTCTCCCTGTTGTCCAAACACGACCTCATTAAAAACATAGTCACGTGACTGCGCACAGCCAATCGCGTCTTGCAGAGGACTGGAAGCTGTGTGCAGGTTTGTGTCTTCAAAACATTAGTGAACTTCGCTCCTTTGCTTTGTTTTATACTCTGTGTGCTAAGAATATCATTGTTAATCTTCAGTGCTAACAGCTGGGCCGTCGAGAGTCCGTTGCCGCCATCGTGCGTGGTTTATCAAAGGAACTGGTGAGTGATTGAATTAATGGGATGTTAAGCTAAGCTATGTTATGCTAACGGCGCTAGCGGTAGCATTAGCCTCCGCCGCAAGCGTTAGCATTAGCCTTGGCCGCTAGTGTTAGCATTAGCCTCGCCCGCTTACATTGCCATTTGCTGAGTCTGTTTCATGTATTTCGACTTGAGCACAAGCTAAGTTGTTACATGCCTCAATGAATACAGTGCTATTGTGATTAATTTATTGTGTTAACTGTGTGCAGGCTGTAAGCCAACCCATTGCACTTTGAACGCAGCTAACCTGGGAATTATGAACGCACTTTGAATGTTTATATTAATTGTACTTTCTACATTTAATTATGTTTTTTTTACTTTGTGTACACATGAACAATAAAAATGGATATGAACGAGGTGAGCTAAAGTTATCACAACTATCTGGCCTAATACCTTGGTTTTTACTGGACCTGTTATTTTTTGATGCAGGCCAGGTGTCCTTTTTGGAGTAAAAGATGGCGAGCTAATGAAACCACGGCTGGGAGCCAAGAGCCTCTGCAGCACCACAGCATTGCAGCCCTACTGGTTTGTAGGGCTCTCATTACACTGCCCCAACTCCACTCACATCTTTTCCCTTTAAGGACAATAATCAATGGACAATTCTTCACAAAATTTCACTTCAACCCTTGTGGGTTGTGCAGCAGTTAGGGGAATTCTGTGTGAACATCTCTGGGGATTTATTCATTTTTGTATTATGAACCTGTATGCTGTTGTGTTAAATCCTGAACCAAACCGACCTATTTCCAAGTGCACTTACTTAACATATTCCAACCGGTTGCCATAACTGCAGTTTGTATATATTTTGTGTTTTTCTATTTTTTCCTTATATTTGTTACTGTAAATATTTTGTTCACTTATACAATACAAGGTACCATCACCAACTGTCTTGTGTCCTCATTAATTGCTGACCACCAGCTCCAGCAGCCGTATCTCGACTTCTGAGCCCATACTAGCCCATAGTTAATCCAACTTGCTACTATTAATAAGTCATTAATATTTACTAGCGAATGCAAGTACCTGCTACAATTTACTCATGTGTTTTATGTCGTTCTGGGTTTAAGAATTGATGTAAAATCTAAAATTGATGCCTGTGGAACCCTGCAGGTTACTGTGGGAGTTTTGCAGAAATGATCTTCAGTTGTAACAAGGAATTGTTTGCCAGAAAGAAATCTCTTGCAAATTGTACTTTGCAAAATAACTTTTCATTTGATCCTCACATTTCTGGCAACGAGCTATTCCTTCTCCGTTTATTGGGCGCTACGAATGTCTATCATAAGTGTCTGTAGGTAGCTCTTTGCCAATCATATTAGTTATACCAGATGACGTATGTAGAGCGACAGAAACTCGAGGAAGCATCGACCATGAACATGACTGATGTTTACATAGCCAGACTAGCCCATCTCTGAGACTAAAATGCTCAATTCTGCTTCTGCAACGTTTTTCTGCAGCATGTTCTGGCTCTGGCTGCTCACAGTCTACCGGCAGTGTTGGTGTGTGTGTCTGTGAGAGAGTGTTGCTTGCTGCTTTGCTTCTCCAGTTCTTGCTTTCTGCAAGATTTATTTTTACGGCTTATTTTCCCCCTCATGTCATTCAGCCACATACACCTACTGATTTTTTGGTCAATAGACAAGCTGCTGGAGGTCTCTCGCCGGCTCCGCTGTCCCCCGGCTCATAGCGAGATCACCGGCGTTACAGCAGTGAGCGGTAGCGGGGCTAGTTGGTAGATTAGGCTTTTGACAAATCCTGTTGGAAGCAAGGCTAAAACATCCTTTTTCGTGGTGAAACAGGGGTGTAAAATCAAACCTTGTTCTTCTTTTAAAATAAACTTTGGCTCTAAACTATCTCGAACACTGTCTACAGCAAGATCCAAAGAGAGCTTTGCGTCTGCTGCAGCCATGTTGGATCTGTAAGAAAACTACAAAACTACAAGCTTCCGTCTGTAGTACGCGTCATCGTCTTGCCGTCTCTCCCCATTCTGTGGTTGGATCCCTGAAACAGGGCTAAGAAACGCAAAAGCAGTATGGGTGTACCCAGGCTACCACATTTCAGCAAGTGCAACAAATCTATTAACAGTCATGATATTATTTCTCTGTCAGAGTCAGTGTTTTTCTGGTAAATAACATGAAGATTTTTTGTCTGACAGATTTGATCTGCAGTCCATAGATAACAACGTTCGTAGCGGGTGGGACCACGTGGAACAGCATGGCTGACAGCTTCCTGTGGTCAGAGAGCTGAGGGAATCGATGCAGGATGACGACGATGAGGCCAGCCAACAACATGATGATGTAGGCTGCCAGGTGTGTGGCACAGGTCTGCAGAGCTTTACTGTTCAGAGAAGCGTTCTTGCTGCTCAGACACACGATGGCGATCCTCAGGTAGGTGAGCGCCACGCTGCCGATGGACGAGCCCAGCATCAGCACGGTGCTGCTGAGGCCGTAGATGTTGTTGATGAGGACGCTCTCACAGGACAGCTTGAACAAAGAGGCGTTATCACAGTGCGGGTTGAATATAGTCCACCGGCAGCGTGACAGGCGGGCGCTGAGGCCCACGAGGATCCCCACCAAGAATAACACCACCAGCCACGCCGACACCGACAGCGCCGCCACCATCCTGCCGGTCATGATGGTGGCGTAGCGCAGCGGATTGCAGATGGCCACATAGCGGTCGAACGCCATGATCATGAGCACACTGTGACAGGCGCCAGCGTAAATGTGAGTAAAGAACGCCTGAGTGACACAGTCGATGTAATAAATGTGGCGCTCCGCGGATGGAACAAAAATGTCACTTATCAAGTGAGGGACGATCACCGTCGCTCCGAACACGTCGTTAACGCTCATGTTGCAGAAGAGCAGGTACATGGGCTGCTGCAGGCTGCGATCCATGGAGATCAGCACCACCAGGCCCAGGTTGGACACCAGGATGAAGATGTAGGTGAGGAGGAGGAGGACGAAGACGGGGACGGAGGAGGAGGACGTGACCTTTAACCCCTCCAGCTGCAGCAGATCTGAAACTGAAGTGCTGTTTTCCATTCTGCATTGGGTTAATGTTCGCCTGGTGAGGACAGAAGGGAGAAAACGTAAGTAAATGGGTCAAAGACGAATAAGGATTTAAAATGTGAAAATATATGACAGTGTCTAAAAATGCCTATTTAAGCTCTTTCTATGTTTATTAGACTGTTCTGTATACAATTCAACAACAGAGAATAACTTTAAGAATGAAATTTGCATATTTTTTGTGGATTGTATGCAAAATGTATGAAAAATGTCCTTCCTGGGTAACGGGAGTGGATTTTAAAATAATTCAAATTTCTACCATTGTTAGCTTATAAAAGTTAATTGATATCAATTTTTAGAGTTCAACAAACAATTACTGCTCAGAAAAACATAGTTTTATCAAAAATGTTTGCGATATATTTGGTTAGTTATACTGGAATGGGCTTATTAGGTGCTCTTGATCATACAATCTTTCATGCCAAAAAGAGAAAAAACATGGAAAATGTATTAGAATACTTTACAGTAAAGGCAAAAATATTTGTCATTGTATCCTCAACTCAAGAAAACCTGATTGTGTAAGAGAATATTACATTTTAGCTTAAATTACTTCACTGCATCACTGTTACCCGGAATGACATGTTGTTATCCAGGAATGACGTACTGCAAGATTTCAAAGTTTTTCACTACTCATGAATATATCTTTTCAACAGTCATACATAGTACAAAGGGAGAGACACTGAGAACTGTTAAATATTTGAAAAATAATTTTTCAATCTTAATTTCAAAAACAGAACTGACCGTTTAACAGAAGACAAGTCAGGTTGAGAAAGAAAGAAGGAAAGAGAAAGAAAGAAAGAAAGAAAGAAAGAAAGAAAGAAAGAAAGAGATGGGGTCAATTTGACCCTTGAGGACGGTATGAGGGTTAAATGTAGGCATTTCATAAATTAATTTTGCCGGCATTTCATAAATTGTGTGCGGGGGGTTAACGACTCTGCCTTTTGAATCATCACAAATGAGGCCTCCAAACAAATCTTCATAACTCAAAACTGAGGATCTCACTATGTAAATTCATAAATTTTCAGAAAGAGTAGGACCTGATGTATGTAGGGATGTACTGTATAAAGTGTTCATGTAGTATGAAATATGTGGACATGTTCATAGTTCAAACTTGGAAGAAGAAGGAAATCTTAACTGTTTCTATCATGAATTGAAGAAAAAATACAACTAAACATCATAAAATATCAGACACACATAAGTCTATTATTAATATAATATTACAATATCAACTTGATGCTTAAAAACTGATAAAATACGAAATAAAATACTATATTCATCAACATGTCCATTGTGGATAACAGAGAACTTGTCCTGGGTAACAGAAGATCTTCGTTATCCAGGGAGGACATATTGTTAGCCAGGGAGGACAAATAAGCTATTTTCCCGCCAAAACTTGGCCAAACAATGGCCTAGATAAGTCTTCATCACATCAATGATAGATTTCACATGGAAAAGCCATTTTTTAAATAATAAAACCAGCATTTGTTTTATTAGCGTTATCCAGAAAGACACATTTAGGACATCATACACCAGTCACCAAAAAGGTCCAAATATCAGCATTTAAAGAGAGACTTATTGACCTTTCAAGAAGTTGTCTGGGTCCATCAGAGTCTTCTTGATTATGCTGTAGCTGGTCAAATGACTACAGAAGTGCTTTATGGGTAATGGTGGAATTTCAATGTCTGTTACCCAGTGAGGACATTAGGGAAATCCAAAAATGCGGACAAAAGTATTACTTGTGTAAAAATGTAAAAAAGCCTTGGGTTGTTACTGTATTAGTAGGTATTATTGCAAACAACACCACAATTATGCCCAAGTAGATTATGTATACATTTCTTAATTTTTTTTGACATTTTGTCAAATTTTTATAGTTAGATTTAAGCCCGGACGTTACTCAGGAAGGACATTTTGGTACTTTTGAGCACTATAGCTCCTTAAATGTTTATTTCTTACAATAGGTAATGATATAAGTAAGTAAAGAGGAGCGAGTTGGAGAACATAATGTAGTGTTTTAAAATGTTTATTTATTTATTACATAATAAACATGCTTCGGACCCTGAAATTGAGACGTCTCGTCTTTGACCCAAATATCAAATATATAAGTATCATACGTACGAAAGAACAGTTTTTGAAGATGATAATAATACAAATACTTAATCAGTACAAGAATTATCTTCAACTGTTCAATGAGATATGTTTTTAACCCTCTGAATCCCCAAAATATAATGAATAATGAAAATGTAGTGAATTGTATGTTCTAAAAAAATGACCCGCCACTATGTTTAACAGCAGAGGAAACAACCTTAACGTTCAATTGGAAATTCGATGACTTTTCCTAAAATAACCCCAACATGACAAAAAGCATTGCCTTTGTTCATATTTCCATGAAAGCTTTACATCAACGAGGTACAAATCTTGCCTTAGGGGCAGCTATAAAATGATTGTAATACCACAAAAACCATAAAAACTGTGCACACATGCGCGCACGTACGCATGCACGCTTAATAAAAATGTTTACACCTATGCAGTACCATTAGCGATAAAAATAAACTCTATTTTAGTGAAACAGTAAACCACTTTTGCAGGCGTGTTGCAATAAAAATGAGTGGATTTCACTGATTAAATCCTGTTTTTCTGCACTGTACAAGGAAAAACATCATCACTTTTAACCCTTTGGACAAGTGGTGTATACAGAAAGTTAAGACAACACAAGGGTTAAAATAACACCAATAATCCAGCATAGAAGCAGATTATCGTCAAAGTTTGAACTTTCCAACGACCATTATAAAAAGTGATCAAAACTTGTGTTAAATGTTGATATTAGGGTCAGAATATATATATATATATATATATATATATATATATATATATATATATATATATATATTTAGTATGCAGTTTTAGTCAGACAAAGCTAGAACTTCATTGAAACATAAAACAACAATATGATAATCACAGACCAACAATAAAAAAAATCAATTGAATTTCTTTACAACTAATCACAGCACATCATAAGACATTGTTAATCTTTATCTGTCGAATAATAACTGCTCTGCATTCAAAATCAATAATAATAAAATCTCAAATGAACATATTTTCATTTTAGGCTGTAACAATGGAGGCATGCAAAGTTATAAGTATGTTAAAGGTTTCCGTCTTAAGACTATAAACATCCAATAAACAAGCAGCTCTGTTTCTGTGCTGTGTGAGTCTCGGTCTTACCTGTCGACATGGACCTGCTGCACTTGGACCACTCGGGGCAGACTCACTCTTTTTTATTAGCTGAATGTTTCGGGGCTGCCAGGTTTGTTGCGTCACTGAGAGCTAAGGACAGTCACTGGGAGACAGAAGTCTGTCAGGAAGATTCTGCATTCAAATCACACAAAAACAAAACATGTCCAGATATTTTCTGAGCTGGCTGTCCCGAGTGCATCGAAACTCATCTGAGTTTTGGTCTATTTCTCCAGTTTCTGACTCATTGTCATTCTTCCTGTATATACATATAATACATAAATATATTGTAATGAACTAAGTCAGCATGTTCCTGAGTTGGCCAGTACCTCTCTCCACCCAGAGGGGGCAGTCCACCGTTTTCAGGCAGAGAACCATGGCCTCAGACTTGGAGGTGCTGACTCTCATCCCAACCGCTTCGCACTCTGCTGCAAACCGCCCCAGAGGTGACCCTCTGGTTCCTCGGGGAGAACTCAAACACAGCGGTGCTCAGCCGGGGACTTGTGAGTATCTCCACACCCGCCCGGCACCTCTCACCCTGGGCAACTCTGGAAGTCCAGCCTCTCTCCAGGAGTTTGGTTACAGAGCCCATGCTATGTGTGGATGTGAGCCCGACTATTTGTAGTTGGTAACACTCCACCTCCCGCACAAGCACGGGTTCCTTCCCCGCCAGCGAGGTGACGTTCCACGTCCCCAGAGCTAGTCGCTGGAGCCGGGGGTCAGCACGCCCAGGTACCCGCCTTCACCTGTTGCCCG
Source organism: Centropristis striata (assembly GCF_030273125.1). Classification (NCBI taxonomy): domain Eukaryota; kingdom Metazoa; phylum Chordata; class Actinopteri; order Perciformes; family Serranidae; genus Centropristis; species Centropristis striata. Next base: position 1,645,780 of record NC_081531.1, on the reverse strand, counting down.
ACTCACACTGCACCCGACCCCTATGCCCTACTCTGCGAAGGGTGGGCCCACAGGTCGGCGGATCCATGTGGCTTTTTCGGGCTGAGCCCAGCCGGGCCCCTTGGACAAGAGCCCGGCAAACAAGACGCTCGCCTGCATGCTCCCCTCCCGGGTCTGGCTCCAGTAGGGGGCCCCGATTTACCCGTGCCGGGCGAGGTACACCGCTGTTTTTGGATCCGCTTCATGGAGTCTTTGAATCGCTCTTAGTCTGGCCCCTCCCCTGGGCCCACTTTGCCATGGGAGACCCTACCAGGAGCTATTGCTCCCGACAACACAGCTCCCAGGATCACTGGAGCACACAAACCCCTCCACCGCGATAAGGTGGCGATTCTTGGAGGAGACTTTTTTTTTTTTTTTTTTTGTACATAAAAAAAGTGTTTTATGTCGTTCTGGGTTTAAGAACTCATTCCTTTGGCGCCCTATATTTGCTTTTTCAAGTTAAACAAACAGATTTGACTCTTTCACTATAAGGTCTCTATCTGCAGGATCCTTTACTTTTAAACTAAAATGTATTCAACTTGCAGTAAAACATTTTTGATTGCAGTGTGGAAAGGTTTGCTCTCAAATCTGCATAGTAAATACAAAAAAAGTAAAACGTAACTTGAAACGTGACTAAACATTTCAACGAGTGCAACAAATTTGCTAACAATAGGTGCGTTTCCACAATAGTCGAATACCTGGAATGAGGCGGGTCTCCCTTGCCGAAACGCCCCTAATTTGAATGTGAGCTTGCCCTAGCGGCCGTTTTTTGGCCCTGTGAAAGGGCAGGGCCATTTTTCTCCCCTGAAAAAAGCCTGCGTGCTGATTGGATAGAAGCGGGATGTGACGTAGTACTCGACGCCACAACAACACGCGCCATTTTTAAAAGCCGGCAAAGTAGCGAGTCCTCACAAGCGACAATAAACATCAGCCCCTTTCATTGTGCGGTCCCGCAAGTGTCCCGCTATGTTGCTGGAAAGATCTGTGCCGGCTTTTTGCCTCAGGGCGTTCATAGTAATCATGTGAAGGTGTGATATTCTTTCATAGTGCAGTTTGCCGTGCACAGTAGCACGGAGCTAATGGGCTTTACAGTTAGCTATGTAGCAGTACAGTGTGTATGTATTACCTCCGTTTGTTTACAACATGAACTGGACAATTTATGATCAGCGGCGGACACTTTGTGTACAGTTAGTATGCTCATTTGTTTACAATACGTGGCCTACGCTGTGCACAGTAAGCGACAGCTTTATACTTTGTTATTTAAAATGAACAATGAAAACAATTTTAACAATGAAAAATCAGACTGATAGCTAGTTTGTGTGGAGGAAAAGGAGCCATGATGTGATGTAAGGACAGACTGAAAGATGCTAAACAGAGACAGAAATGAATGCAGAGGAAGTTGACAAATTTGAACCAAAATCTCCTGAAGTTCAGAGGTTTAAAACATGTTGACCATGCACTGTTGGTATCTCTTTTTTTCCAGCATATGGCCTGATCATTATTTGATGTTCTTTTCCTTTCAGAACACAATCATGCTTAGTGAAGAATTGTAAATGTTGGTTCCAAATCTAACATCTAAGAGGTAAAATGAGGAGGACATGTGGTTCAGGAAACAAGCTGCTGAAGCTTTTACAGCAGGACGTCTTGTGTTTACAGGTTTCACTGTGTTGTACGAGTGATTTAAGATGTAAGATTTATCCTTAAGAACTGATTAAAATTTCTCTTTTGCACAAACACAGTTTGAGTGTTCTTTGATCTGTTTGAGGTTTCATGTGCAGTTTTATCCCCAACATAATTGATATTTCATTACTTTGAAGTGATTTTGAGTTTGAAAATATGGTATGTGAATATATAAATTACAGAGTGAGAGAAAGTTAAGAAAAGAATATGAAAATGTTACATTTTTCATTTTCATTTATCTTTTATTTATTTTCTGAAGGAATCATTGAGGGCAACCCCTCATTTACAATGATGTTGAGATTACAGAGAAAACACAAAACAATACAGAAAAAGCACATGCAAAAACATTAAAAACAGTTACAGTGAAAAGCAAAGTTATTGGTTATCATGGTTTAGTTATTGGTTATTATAGTTTAGTTATTGGTTATCATAGTTTAGTTATTGGTTATCATAGTTTAATTTTGGTTATAAGTTATAAGTTAGTTATAATTGTGTTGAGTTTGAGTGAATGTTGTCAGATGTTCCAGGTAGATGCAGCAGAAAAACTGAAAGCAGTTTTTCCAAATTCAGTATTTGTCCGGGGAACATTGAGCGTTAAGCATCAATCACTAGAGCGTGTTTGATAATTACTATCTGACCAGTTTAATAAATTGCTGAGGTTTGGTGGTATGTCACCAATCAAGACTTTACAAAGGAACCAGAACATGTCACATGAGGCCCAAACTGTCGACATCACGGTTCATTTTATGTACATTACTATTATGTTTGCATCATGTTTCCCGCTCCTCTCTCCCTCCTCTCTCAGATGGAAAACTTTACGTACAACAGCCTCACTCTGCAGCTCGAGGGGTTAAGTGTCACCAAGACCAACAAGTACACAGTCTTCTTGTTCCTGCTGCTGGCCTACACCTTCATCTTAGTCGCCAACGTGGGCATCGTGATCCTGATCTGGACGGATCGGAACCTCCACCAGCCGATGTATCTGCTCTTCTGCAACCTCTCGCTAAACGACGTGATGGGAAACTCCCTCCTGGTTCCTCGGGTGATCGCCGACATCCTGGTGCCGCCGTCCGAGCGCCTCATTCACTACTACGAGTGTCTGATGCAGGCGTTCACCACGCACATGTTTGGCACCAACGCTCACACCGTGCTCATGATCATGGCACTCGACAGGTACGTGGCCATCTGTGACCCACTGCGCTACACTACAGTCATGAACCGGCGGATGGTGGTGACGCTGACGTTGTCCGCCTGGGGATCGGCATTTGTTTTGGTCGCCGTCCTGCTCGGTCTGACCATTCGACTGAACCGATGCAGGACTCTGATCATGAACCCGTACTGTGACAACCCCTCGCTCTTTAAACTCTCCTGTGAGAATTCTTTCATCAGTAACATCTACGGCCTCACCTTCACCGTCGTGCTGCTCTCCTCCTCCATCGGCGTCATCATCCTCACATATTCTAAAATCACGGCCGCCTGCGTCATCAACAAGAACAAGTCTTTGAACAGTAAAGCCCTGAAGACCTGCAGCACTCATCTGATTCTGTATCTGATCATGCTGGTGAGCGGGTTTATCCTCATCATCCTGCATCGCTTCCCTCAGTACGCAGAGTACCGCAAGATTTCAGCCATTCTGTTCAACGTCGTCCCCGGCAGCCTGAACCCCCTCATCTACGGCCTCCAGTCTCAGGAAATACACAGGAGCCTCTCACATATGTTCCACATGAAAAAAGCTGCACCAACGTTGTGATTCTGGAGTAAATCTGTGACCCGAAACTTTAAACATTAAAACTGCAAAAAGTAGAAATGTGGACATGTTTCTTTGTTTCCTTCTACAGTTCTTTATATCAGGGGTCTCAAACTCAAATTACATAGAGGCAGTATAAAAGTGACAAAAAAAAGACGCAAAATTACTAAAAAATGACCCAAAAAAGACACAAAATGACCCAGAAAATACACAAAATGACCCAAAAAATAAACAAAATTAAAAAAAAAAGAGACAATAAATACGAAAAAAAGACACAAAAGTTTGAGACCCATGCTCTAGATTTTTCCTTGTAACTACTTCACTTCAGGCATTTACGTACATTTACTTATTGTTTAAACTGTCTTTTATAACCTTACCAGAAGTTTTTTGCCCCAAACCTAGGTCAGTGGTTTTACAACATAAATCCACAGAAACAGCAACCTTTTTTACAACCACAGACCATACGTGTGTGCTATTTTTCTCATATTTTTTATTTATCTCTTAATTATATAATTTTATCTCATAATTATGACTTTTAATATGGGCAAAAAAAATCTGAACAAAGCCAAGTTTTCATTTTTATAACTGGTGGAAATGGGCTTTCATAAGTGCTGGACAATGAACAATTCAAGACAGGGAAAATATAAACAATAAAGGTTGGAATAAAAAAAGAAACAATGGTGGAAATTATGTAACATGACAATCCTACTAACAGTCAACATACCTGAGGGCTTTTCCTAAAAAATATAAACAAATAAAGGAGTAGCAAAAAACATAAAATGTCCATCTTGTTCTTTGATTTGAAAAAAACAACAACAAACAAAACAAGATAAAATGCAATAAAAGCTTTTATTAAATATCCAGCATGATGTTTAATACTTTTTAACAGATGAATATTCAATTACAACACCACAAGATTAATCAATTAAAATCTGTGAAACATTATCATGAAACCCCAATACATCCATATGTGTCAATGAGAGAATTAGAGATTTAAAAAAAAAAAACCCTATAAAATAATTGAGGATAATCTCTGTAGATTTTAGTGTGGGCTAAATATTTTTTTCTCTGAGCTGAGAAACCTTTACACAGTCCTGCAGAATTCTTCTTCTCAAATTCAACAGAATCTCAAATAAAATATTTGACAAGAATGCATTTATAGCTTAAATTCCTCTTCAATTGCTTGTGTAAATGGAGTTCATTTGTGTCGTTATTATGCAGTTTTGGATCCAAATAAACAGTTTGCAGAAACACCAGGAAGGATTAATACAGAGATCATGGTTCGAGACAGAGAGATGAATAGTTTACAAGGAGAACAACGAGGCAGGTTAGTCAGAGGTAGGCAGGGTCGGCAACAGGAGATCAGTCCAAAGGAAAATGCAAGTCTTTCATGGAGAATAAGAACAATCTGGCATTGAGTGTGTGAACCAGAGAGGCTTAAATAGTGGCTTGATTACTGATGAGGAGCACCTGATTGAACAGGTGAACAGAGTTGGCTGATGAGGTGGGAGTGGCCGGCAGGGAGAGAGAGCCGAGGGGAGGAGAGACGATAATTAGCAGAGGAATGGCTTGTGACACTTTGAATCACAAATAAATTCTACTTGTAATGAAACATTGTTAGATTGCAGCGCAGCAAATGTGTGCTTTTGTTATTAGTTTGCCTAATAAAGACACAGACCTCCATATGTAGGTACACATGTGTACGGTGGCCCTGAGAGCTCACAGCATTGTGACTTAAGAAAACACATGCAAATACACAAAAGACAAGCAAAGTGAGAAAAAATCTTCATCAATTTGACAACACAAGCAAAGCATTTACCTGCAAACACCACAATACAACACAATGAGAAAACACAACAGAAGTGTTTCCAGAGGACACTTAAAAGTGATGCACACTTCTGGACATGCTAACGTTAGCCAGCGATCGGTAGCGTGCCAGCGTGACCAAGACCAACTCGGCCCGCTGAGAGAGACCAACTAAAACGTGTTTCATTCATTTATTTGATTTGTTTAACTGCAATGTGATTGATACGGGCTAGCGGGCTAACGCTAACGGGCTAATGCTATATATCACATTATACCATTAAAAAATATCATTATCATGAAATACCATGATAATTTCCATGTTATAATTATATGACGTGAAATTACTATTATCTTGAAATAACGTGATAATATCAAGCGTGTCCAGACGTGTGCATCACTTTTAAGTGTCCTCTGGAAACACTTCTGTTGTGTTGAAGCCTATTTGCATCACTTTTTCTTGTGTTGTGGTCTTTGCAGCGTTTTCTAAATGCTGTTCTTGTGTTGTCACATTGATGAAGATGTTTTCTCAGTTTGCTTGTGTTTTGTGTATTTGCATGTTTTTTTTTCTTCGCTGTGAGCTCTCAGGGCCACCGTACCTGTGTTTATATTCAGGAGTTATTTATGGAAAGTTTTCACATCCTTCTTCTTGTGAAACACGCTGACGATCTTCTGTCGGAGCTCTTTGCACTGCAGTCCGTAGATGAGGGGGTTCAGGGCCGGGGGCACCACGTGGAACAGGACGGACGCCACTTTCCCGCTGTCCGCCCACTCGGGCCGCCGGTGGATGATCATGGGGGTGAAGGACGCCACCAGCATGATGACGTAGACGGACAGGTGTGTGGCGCAGGTCTGCAGCGCTTTACTGTTGAGAGTCTTGTTCTTGCTGCTCAGACAGACGATGGCGATCCTCAGGTAGGTGAGCGTGACGCTGCAGAGCGACGAGCCCAGCAGCAGCACGGCGCTGCTGAGGCCGTACATGTGGTTGACGAGGAGGTTCTGACAGGACAACTTGAACAAGGAGGCGTTGTCACAGAACGGGTTGACGATGACTCGCCGGCAACGCGTCAGACGGATGGCGAGGCTCAGGAGCACCGCCACCAGGAAGAAGGCCACCAGCCACGCCCCCGCCGACAGCTTCACCGCCATCCTGTTGGTCATGATGGTGGCGTACCTGTCGGAGGTTAATGGCATCACATCAAAAGCTTAACTCTATGGAGTCTTGGGCTATTTTGTCCATTTATGAATAATTTTTCATGTCTTTTCGTGTCATTTTGTGTGTTTTTTGTATATATTTTTTAATCATTTCTGTCTGTTGTTGTTTCTTTTTGAGTTATTTTGTCTTTTTTTTTGGGTCATTTTGTGTCTTTGGGGTTTTTTTTATTCTGTCTTCTCATTTTGTGGGTTTTTGGTCATTTTGTGTCTTTTTGTGGTGTCTAAAAAAGACACAAAATGACTTCAGTTTTACTTGGTATATCATCATCAAACTGAAACTGGCCTCATGGAGTTTACAGCCAGAACTTTAGAGGTAAATTTACAGTAGGGCTCCACGCTGCTTTGTTTTCTAGTCTGATGGAGTCAACAAGTCTGGATTATTTGGAGCTTCTGGACTCCACAGGGTTAAAATAAAAACTCTTTGCATGTCATCTTGTGATTTTTACATCAGTGATGATTCTAACTGAAGCATATTTGTTACACAGAGTTATAATATAATGAAAGTTTACCGCAGCGGGTTGCAGATGGCCACGTAGCGGTCGAACGCCATGACCATGAGCACGGTGTGGGAGGTGCCGGCGTGGAAGTGCGCGGCGTAGGCCTGCACCACGCAGCTGATGTAGTAGACGTAGCGCTCGGCGATGGGAGTGAAGATGCTGCTGAGCAGGCGAGGGATGATGGCGGTCGCCCCGAACACGTCGTTAACGCTCATGTTGCAGAAGAGCAGGTACATGGGCTGCTGCAGGCTGCGATCCATGGAGATCAGCACCACCAGGCCCAGGTTGGACACCATGATGAAGATGTAGGTGAGGAGGAGGAGGACGAAGGCTGGGACTGAAGAGGAGGACGTGACCTTTAACCCCTCGATGGATATACGGTCCATATTAACAGTTTGGTTCTCCATCCTGCCGACGGAGCGTCCTGCACACACACACACACACACACACACACAGACACACACAGACAGGGAGTTCAATGGTTATTGATGAGGTTTAAAAAGTAAACATAAAAGGAATATTTAAGCAATAAATGTTGTGGAAAATCTAAATCAGACAACAAGAGTTTCTCAGACAGACAGCCCTGTGCGGGATTTAATGAGCATCAAAAAAACAGAAACAATACTCAAGATACACAAACATCCTTGATGCAAACCGCAGCTAATTCTGGTCCTATCTATCTATGAAGCAAGAAGTGTGTGTGTGTGTGTGTGTGTGTGGAAAGTTTACTGATTATCTGATTGTGTCTGTAAATAGCATTTTCTAATAAAAGTGTATGAAATTTTACAAAACATTTCTTCTTTTTTTTCACATTCTTGTCAGATTTTATATAAAACATTCATTGTGACGCGGATGGTGTCAAACTTATATTTCTTATAATCTTTCAGATGATTTATTTTCAGTCCAATACACAAACAAGAAAGTCACTTAGCTAAATAGGATAATATCTTGTGCAAAGAAGATAATTTGTGCAAACAAGATAGTTATTTGTGAAAAGAAGATAATAACTTGTGCAAACAAGATAACATCTTGATCCTACGAGACTCTTCAGACTCTCAAACATTGATTTCCTGCACTGGTTCAGTTTACTTCGGGCTTTCAGAACGGTGGAAAGAAAACATCCAAAATACACATTTGGCTTATTTATTGATTATTATTATTATTTATTTGATCACATTTTGTCTCTTTCTGTCTGTAAATTTATCATAAATCCACTAACAGTTTACATTCGATAGAACATTTATGAAAATATACAATTTCTTTTCTGTAAAATGAAGCGGAAATCTGCATAAAAATGACGACAATAAAAGACAATAAAAGAGTGAATTTCGACAGGGTCAATAAAAAGACCAAAATAAAGACGAATAAAGTCGAGAAAAATATTAAATACCAGAAAGAGAACAGATAAAACACATGATATCAATAAACAATAAAACAACAATGATATCAATAAAACAATAGACATCATGTCTATAAACGGATCCTATTCAAATGTTTTAAATTATAACATAATTGAATTTGTCATCAGAATCAAAGAAGAATCTGCATACAAACATTAAAATACATTTAAAAAAACTTGTGATAGAAAAACAGCTGAAGTGCAGATGTCTTCGGGTAAACAGTGTGAACAATGGTTACAATAATCAAACTGAAATGATGAGATCTAATGTAAACTTTAAATGAATATGAGAGAAATCTACAGACACAAAGAGACAAATGTGATTAAATAAACCGCTGAATGTGCATTTTGGATGTTTTCTTTCTTTCCAACGGTTTAAAAGACAATGAAGCAAGAATAGCAAAAAAAATTACCAGAACATTGAAGAAAAAAAAATGTTTTCCTATAATATCTGGACCGATAAATGTCTGAAATCTGATAGAAGATAACTCACTGAAAAGTTAAATAATCTGTTTACAAAAATCAGCACAAATCAGGAAACACACATCAATTTTAACGTCATTTTCTGCGAAAATATGTAAATATTTCAGTTTCATCTCTGTTTTGACCAAAAATAGTTTGAACAAGAACATGAGCGAAATGTTTGTGTGTGTGTGTGTGTGTGTGTGTGTGAGTTACCTCTGCTGACGTGACCTCCTCCTGCAGCAGGACCTCAGACTGACTGACACCCAACTTTTATCAGATTACAGATGTGGCTCATCAGCTGGTCACCATGGTAACTGTTGCTGGGGAAAAGTCCAGCTGCTCTGATGTTGATCATGTTTTTCCACCTTTGATACATTTCTGTTTCTGCACTGCAAATGATTTAGTTCTTACCAAGATTTTAAAAACCCTTTAGATTTAGAAGTGTTAGATCATTTATCTTGTTCTTAGTGTTCAACATGATTATTTCTAGATTTAATAATCTTAATTTAAGAAATCTTGTCAAGGTAAATTATCTGTCCATGCAGCAAGATCATTTCCCTCAGATTTACTGTTTTTATCTGTTTTTTAGACTAAACACCTTTGTTTTGTGAATTTATATAGGCACATGAGATATAACACAAGTTGCAGAACTGAAGAATGCTAATGTTACAAAAGTTTTAAAAATTTAAATGTAGGATTCAAAAATAAATTTTTCTTAACTTATATATAAGTTCCTTTTCTTGTAAATTAAGATATATATATATATACATATATATATACATATATATTATATATATATATGTATGTATGTATATATAACAAGATAATGTGCTACTTGCTTAAACAAGATTTGTTGCGCAAAGTAGATAAGTTGAGAAAACAAGATAATGCGCAAACAAAATAGTTATTTGTGCGAACAAGACAATATCTTGCACAAACAAGATCATTTGTGCAATTAAGACAGAAACTTGTCCAAACATGATATAATTTTATCACCATTTCTTTATATTTTATTTTAAGCCATCGTAATGATTTTTTCCTTGTAAATATGACAACAATTTTTTCTCTGACTGCTTTGATCTGCAGTCCGTAGATAACAGCGTTCATGGACGGAGGAACCACGTGGAACAGGATGGACGCCAGCTTCCTGTGGTCCGAGAGGTTCTGGAAGCGATGCAGGATGATGATGATGTTACCTGACATGAGCAGGACTCATAATAACCTATTGTACCTGCTAGAAGGTGGAGCTTTCCCGTTCCATAGCGTCACCTCTGCCTCTGCGTCATCTACCGTGTGAACATATCAACATGTTCTAAGAAACTCAATCAATCAATTTTATTTATCGTGTAATCATATCAGGTACAATTCCAGTGAAATGTAACACCACCAGGTCCTTCAATCTGTCCAAAGAAAATAGTTGAAATATAACAAAAAGCTGAAATAGTCCTGGGTTTGTTGGTGAACATTTGGAAAGTTTAGAAAAGCCTTAATATTAAATCCTTTTATTGCCAAGTTTGCGGAGTGCTAAACAGGAAGTCTTTGGTGCGCTGCTCCATGGGAACAATAGATGCAGAAGATCCATCCGGAAATTTTGAATAAAGTCGGAACTTTTTTGGCCTCAGCTCGGACAGAGCCCCGCCTCCAACACGGTCAGTTCTCTTTATACATCTGTGATTTAGTGATTCTAGTTTTGGTAGCCAGAATGCTGATTTCTGGAAACACTCTTTTAATATTACATTTCAAAAATATCTAAAATAAGAGAGTGACGGGTCGGGAAATGCTCTGCTGATGTAATTCTTTATTCTACCACCAGATGAAGTTCGTCTCAGTGTTTTTCTGACGTTACATTTGATCATTAATGTCATTTGACCTCTGACACAGCTATTTTCTTCCTGATAAATATAATCATAACCCTTTGTCTGACTGCTTTGATCTGCAGTCCGTAGATAATGGCGTTCATGGACGGAGGAACCACGTGGAACAGGATGGCCGCCAGCTTCCTCTCGTCCGACAAGTGAGGGAACCGATGCAGGGTGATGATGACGAAGCCAGAAAACAGCATGATGACGTAGACCAGCAGATGGGTGGCGCAGGTCTGCAGAGCTTTACTGTTCACGGAGGTGTTCTTGCTGCTCAGACACACGATGGCAATCCTCAGGTAGGTGAGCGCCACGCTGCACAGGGACACGGACATCATGCCCATGGCGCTGATGAGCCCGTAGATGTGGTTTATGAGGACGTCCTCGCAGGACAGCTTGAACAAAGATGCGTTATCGCAGAACGGGTTTAAAACAACTGACCTGCAGCGTGAGAGGCGCACGCTGAGGCCGACATTGACTGCAATCAAGACAAACGCCACCACCCACGCCGCCACCGACAGCGCCGCCACCATCCTGCCGGTCATGATGGTGGAGTACCGCATCGGGTTGCAGATGGCCACGTAGCGGTCGAACGCCATGATCATGAGCACGGTGTGGGAGGTGGCGCCGTGAACGTGACCGCAGAATGCCTGAATGACGCAGTCGATGTAGTAGATAAACCGCTCGCCAGCTGGAATACAGATGTCGCTCAGCAGGCGAGGGATGACGACCGTCGCCCCGAACGCGTCGTTAACGCTCATGTTGCAGACGAGCAGGTACATGGGCTGCTGCAGGCTGCGCTCCATGAAGATCAGCACCACCAGGCCCAGGTTGGACACCATGATGAAGACATAGATGAGGAGGAGGAGGACGAAGGCGAGGATGGAGGAGGAGGCCGTGACCTTTAACCCCTCCAGCTGCAGCAGATCCATGTTGAATGTTTGGTTGTTCATACTGAAAGAGGATCACAGAGAGTCAACAGTTACATTTACATTTAGTCATTTATCAGACACTTTTATCCAAAGCGACTTACAGGAAGATCAAAGCAAACAATCAAGGTATAGTGCAGTAAGAGCTATTAGTGCATCAATAGGTGCTAGTGACAATTCTTTAAGGAGTAGAACTATGGTGTGGTGCTAGGAGAGAAGGTGCTCTCTGAAGGTCTTCAGGAGTTTTTTAAAGGTAAAGAGGGACGCCCCTGCTCTGGTTGGAACTGGTAATGGTTCCACCAGCAGGGAACAACAAACACAAAGAGTCTGGATTGCCTTGGACCAACGGGGGGCAGAGCCAGGCGCCATTCATTGGAAGAGCGCAACGGTCGTGAGGCAGCATATGTCTGAATCAGGGTGTTCAGGTAGGTAGGAGCAGTACCGGAGACAACTTTGTAGTTACCATACGTGATGGTGCAACGTGAATGATTTCCTGTCTCAGAGCTACGCCTGCTGTCATACACAGCTAGAAGATCGAATGAATCCTTTGACCAAACGTGTCATGATATCTTGTGGGGAAGGAAGTGAAGTAATAGTAGTAGTGAAGTTTGGCTACATATTATGGAAAAACTGACAATTTCCTTCCCTCACGTTGTGCTGTATTTCTTTCTCTTCATCTCTGTCTTCCTGTCCTAATCACCTCGGTCATATTGTTTGTGTGTGTTTTATACGTTTTGGACGGGTTGATGGCAAATTTCGTTGTACTACCCTGTGCAATGACAATAAAGGTTTCTGTTCTGTTCCTGTTTCTTTATAGACGTGCCCACTTTATGCTGATAACATGCAATTTGAGACAGAAAACATGCAGATTAAGGCAAAAACCACGTAGTTTTTCTCATGCATTCAATTTTATGTGAATCTTTGTGCCTTCCGGGGTCCCTAAACAGTCTGTGAGCTGCATAAATCGGGTTGACTGGAAAGCTGAAACTTTTGTGCATTTGATGAGCCTAAATGACCACTTTCAAAGGGGTTCCTTAACCCCTGACCTCAAGGTATCTGAATGGAAATGGGTTCTATGGGTCCACACGAGTCTCCTCTTTACAGACATACCCACTTAACGCTGTTCCCATGCTCATAAATGTGTATTTTTCACCTAGTCAAAAAAAGGTGGATTTGAGTCTTTGTGCATCCTGGGGTCCCTAAACAGTCTGTGAGCTGCATAAATCAGGTCTGAGTGTAAAACTGAGACTCTTGTGGATTCAATGAGCCCAAAGTTCTTCATGTGATGATGTTAGTGAGAGAAACTATAAAATGAGCCGCTGAGACCTCCAACTAGAGACCTGGAGCATTCAGACTAGAGACCTGGAGCATTCAGACTAGAGACCTGGAGCATCCAGACTAGAGACCTGGAGCATCCAGACTAGAAACCTGGAGCATTCAGACTAGAGACCTGGAGCATCCAGACTAGAGACCTGGAGCATTCAGACTAGAGACCTGGAGCATTCAGAGACTAGAGACCTGGAGCATTCAGACCAGAGACCTGGAGCATCCAGACTAGAGACCTGGAGCATCCAGACTAGAGACCTGGAGCATTCAGACTAGAGACCTGGAGCATTCAGAGACTAGAGACCTGGAGCATCCAGACTAGAGACCTGGAGCATCCAGACTAGCCTTCCTGTCGTGTTCGGGTCAAATCTGACCGATTTCCATTTCGATCAATCATAAATATTGTGTTTTACATTTTATTGTCTCAAGGGCTTATGATATCCTCCACACTAGGCATTTGAACATATACAATTGCTGATCACTACTTTCATTGAATTTTGAGTTGTTTAGTCAACTTTGTAACACCTGTGGTTTTCCCGGTCAAAAATGACCGCCATAGGAAATGAATGGGTGACCCTAGATTGTGTTCATTCATCAGATAGTACACAACCACAAATCCACCACCACCACCACATGCACACACAAACACACCTACACGCACACACACGCACACACACACCTACACGCACACACACACACAAACACTATGAGGGGCATTTTATGCCAGCACACTATACTAAAACGCGTGTACAGCGCCTATGCGATGACATCAAACGTCTAACGTGCGCGTGTAAATTCCATTCACTTTCAATGGACAGACAGGCGTCACGTAGGCGTCACGCAGACGCTGTACACACGTTGTTGCGCATACGCCTATGTGACGGCTGCGTGACGGGTGAACTACGCCTCAAATACGTGACATGAAGACCCGCGTGACTGTTAAGTACAATTCTACATAGGCATACAAACACGCATATTGCGAGTACACCAGATAACATGGGTGACGGGTGAAAAGTGCCACTAGCGAACGTAGCGGACGCCTGTGTGTGTGTGTGTGTAACGCGTGTACGCCTATAACAGTTCAGCTGTTACACAGAGTCTCATCTTCATATGGTATTGTTTATAAGAAAGCAGAACTTATAGATGAACTCCAAGCCCCCACAGAGCTGTCAGGATATTTCTATTATTTTCAGGCCCATTTTTATTTTCTTGTTAACGAAATCTCTCTCTCTCTCTCTCTCTCTCTCTCTCGGTTTGAATGATATCGAATTGATATTTAATGATAGCAAGGGTAAAAAAGGGATAATTAAAATAATTTCAGCTACTTAAAAAATAGTAATAGTAAAGTGCAACGCTCACAGCCAGTTCCCAGCTTCGCGCGCGGACATACAGTTCATTACGCACCAGCTGTAATTAGGTAGGTTTACCTGCCTGCAGATGTAATCGCTGTCACCCCTGAATATTAAGTAGCCATGCGGACCTATCTAATGAATATTCAGTAGCCATGTGGACAGCAGTCCGCAATATGATTCCATCGGACCTTATATCTACACTGTTTAACCCAATTCGGCACTTATGCACAGATCCATTATGTTTTACAGATATTTGTAGTTAGCTAATAAGGTAAAACATTTAGTTTAAGCTGCATTTTGCTGACTTTCACTCCTAAAACAGGCTAATTAAGCCTCCGGTTTTGGCCGGAAAAACGTTAAGTTTATCTGGTATGTACGAGATAGTCTTTCTCTTCATCTATAAGTTATGCTTTCTTATAAACAATACCATATGAAGCTGAGACTGTGTGTCAGTGGCGAAGGCAGAAATAATAAAACACTGCCTATATAACACAAGCTCTCCCAACAGAGCTCTATAAAGGCTGTACACAATACAACAGTAAAGACAAAACATGCGTATCGGCTCTATCGTACGGCACAATAAATCATTTTATTGCACAAAGTGCCGACTACAGATGAACCCAAACAGTAGATAAGGTGTTAAGGAACAGCACAATATCAGACAGAATCCTCACATGAACGGCGATTGGTGTTTCAGTACCACGGACAGCTCATGCGTAACAGAACATGCGCATAGCCTACGGCAACAAGTTAGTGTGGAAACCATTAAGGACACAACACCGGCCTTTAATCTTTCTGTTGTCTCACGCCAGTGTTTACTTGTACTGTTTAAGGTTGAGCCGCCAGCCGTTGTGAGAAATAAAGCACGACGCGGTGCGAGCCGCAAATATAACGACCACCCGTCAACGAAGAGTTCCAGGGTGGTCACAAGGGCCGAGTTACAAATGCAATTATACATTTATTTCCTTTCTTACATACTTGTTTATATTTTTTGTAACAAAATATGTTTTTATCAAACTATGATGGCGAATTTTGAGATTAACAGCCGCTTCGCTTCACAATTAAAGCAATCCATGTTTTACCAAGACAGACCTATTACACAGTTTAGGCTGTTTCAGTCTACCTAAATGCAATTTAAGTACACGACTCGGCTGATGCTTAATGAACTGTATGTCCAAGCGCATAAAATTACTCAAAAAGCATCCTTATTCATTGGACAGGTCCGCATGGCTACTTAATATTCAATTTGTACATTACAGCTGATGCGTAATGAACTGTATGTCCAAGAGCGAACTGGGAACTGGCTGTGAGCGTCGCACTTTAGTAGGCTATTACTATTTTTAAGTAGCTGAAATTATTTCAATTATCCCTTTCACCCTTGCTATCATTAAATATCATCAAGAAAATAAAAACGGGCCTGAAAATGATAGAAATATCCTGACAGCTCTGTGGGGGCTTGGAGTTCATCTATAAGTTCTGCTTTCACAACCCCGTATGAAGCTGAGACTCTGTGTAACAGCTGAACTGTTATAGGCGTACACGCGTTACACACACACACAGGCGTCCACTACGTTCGCTCGTGGCACTTTTCACCCGTCACCCATGTTATCTGGTGTACTCGCAATACGCGTGTCTGTACGCCTATGTAGAATTGTACTTAACAGTCACGCGGGTCTTCATGTCACGTATTTGAGGCGTAGTTCACCCGTCACGCAGCCGTCACGTAGGCGTATGCGCAACAACGCGTGTACAGCGTCTGCGTGACGGCTACGTGACGCCTGTCTGTCCATTGAAAGTGAATGGAATTTACACGCGCACGTTAGACGTTTGATGTCATCGCATAGGCGCTGTACACGCGTTTTAGTATAGTGTGCGGGCATAAAATGCCCCTCATAGCACACGCACGCACACACACACACACTCCACCCCACGTGAACCCCTTTCAGACTGACCATGTGTCCTCTCTTTCCCGTGCTTATGTGCCTGTCCCCCTACGTGAACCACACCTTCCAGACTAAATGTGTAACACTTCAAAGTTACCAATTAGGTGTTTGTTATGGGAACCTGGCTCTTTCCCAGGCTAATGTGTCCATCCCCCCACGTGAACCACACTTTTGATACAAAACGTATGATATCTTCTCACAGATCCCCTATATATAGCTTGCTTGTGCATTGCTCTTATTTTACTCTGAACACAATGAGTCGGCGCCCAATCAGACGTTTTTCTGTCAGAGAGGCTTTTGACCTTTTTTTTCAAACTGATGAAGACGGGATTGGAGTTGAACCAGAAATAGAGGAGGATGTTTCAGAAATAGAAGACAACGATCCTGATTTTGATCCAGACCATCATGAGACCGAACAGTCAACAGATGGCGAGGAAGAGGCCCCTGAGGAAGAGGCACCTGGGGAAGAGGCCCCTGTGGAAGACACACCTGAGGTGACATTCCAGTCCAAGGATGGCAACTTGCTCTGGTATTCACCCCCCCAGGACAGAGGAGGCAGAGCAAGAGGTAAAATATCAAATATCATTAGGATGTCACCAGGGCGAACACGGTATGCAACATCTTGTGTGGATGACATCAAGTCCAGCTTCCAACTCTTTTTACCAGAGTCCATTGTGGAAATTATACTGGCGATGACAAACCTGGAAGGGGGGCGTGTGTTTGCGAACACATGGAAGGCCTTGGACCAGGTAGACCTCCAAGCCTACATGGGTCTGTTGATTCTAGCAGGAGTACATCGGTCCAACAATGAGGCTACAAAAAGTCTGTGGGATGCAGAGTCAGGGAGGCCTATATTCCGGTCAACTATGTCCCTGCAACAGTTTCATGTCCTCTCAAGAATTATCAGATTTGATGACAGAGCTACACGACCTTTCCGCTGGCGAGACAACAAACTGGCTGCCATCAGGAACGTTTGGGACAGGTGAGTGGAGCGCCTACCACTGATGTACAATCCAGGCCCTGAGGTGACAGTGGACGAGCGCCTGGTCCCTTTCAGAGGTCGCTGTCCATTCAAACAGTACATCCCAAGCAAACCAGGCAAGTATGGGATCAAGATCTGGGCAGCATGTGATGCCAGGAGCAGCTACGCCTGGAATATGCAGGTTTACACAGGGAAACCTGTTACTGGAAGGCCAGAAAAAAACCAAGGCATGCGTGTTGTGTTGGACATGACAGCTGGTCTCAAGGGGCATAACATCACATGTGATAACTTTTTCACATCACATGGGCTTGGTCAGGAGCTGCTGAAAAGAAAGCTCACCATGGTGGGGACAGTGAGGAAGAACAAGCCTCAACTTCCCCCTGCACTGGTGTCGACCAGAGGGAGAGAGGCACTCTCATCCAAATTTGCTTTCACTGACACACACAGTCTTGTGTCATATTTGCCCAAGAAAAATAAAAATGTCATCCTGATGAGCATTCTACACAAAGACGCCGCTGTCAGCGAAGCAGAGCACAGGAAGCCCCAGATCATCCTGGACTACAACAGAAACAAAGGAGGCGTTGATTGCCTTGATAAGGTAATGTTGCTTCTTAATGTAAGGTAATGTTGCTTCTTTCTTTAATAACAAAATCATTACTATTAGACAAAACATTACTGCCCTAAAACCTACAACTGAACTTGCCCTCCCTTTCTCCAGAAACTCCACCTGTGTCATGCCTCATTTTAACTGTTTAAATCTGAAAGAACTTGGTGATATTGTTGGTCAGCTCAGGTCCTCCACCTGCTGCCTGGATCCCCTCCCAACTGCATTTTTCAAAAATGTTTTTAACTGCTTAGCACCAGAGGTTTTACATATCATTAACACATCTCTTCAGTCAGGTATATTTCCCACATCACTAAAAACAGCTGTCATCAAACCACTTCTGAAGAAAAACAATCTGGATCAAAGTGTCATTGCAAATTACAGGCCCATCTCCAACCTACCATTCCTCAGTAAAATACTTGAAAAAACAGTTTACATTCAGCTCAAGAATTATCTAGCATCAAATAGCCTCTTAGATACGTATCAGTCTGGATTCCGTCCCCACCATAGCACAGAAACAGCACTTATTAAAATCCTAAATGATCTACATATAAACACAGACTCCAAAAAAATTTCCATTCTTGTTCTACTTGACCTTAGCTCTGCATTCGACACCATTGACCACAATATCTTACTGGAAAGACTTGAAAGGTGGGTTGGTTTATCAGGCCCAGTTCTAAACTGGTTCAGAATCTACCTTCAGGACAGACAGTTTTACGTTTCCATCGGTGAATTTCATTCAAACAAAATGAACATTACATGCGGGGTACCACAAGGGTCAATTCTAGGACCACTACTGTTTAATCTCTACATGCTTCCACTCTCACATGTCATACGCAAACATAAAATAAGTTATCATAATTATGCAGATGATTCACAACTTTACATTTCACTACACCCCGATGACCTATCACCCATAACATCCCTCACTCAGTGTATCAAAGACATTAATCAATGGATGTCACACAATTTTTTACAACTAAACAAAGACAAAACAGAAATACTCATCTTTGGTGCACAGGCTCATAGACTGAAAATTGCAGCACACCTCAACTCTCTCTCCCTTGACAGCAAAACTGAAGCAAGAAATCTGGGTGTAATTATCGACAGCAATTTAAATTTCAGAAGTCATATCAACCACATCACCAGATCATCTTTCTACCATCTCAAAAATATCTCTAAATTGAGAGGCTTTCTGTCAAAATCTGACTCAGAAAAATTAATCCACGCATTTATAACAAGTAGACTAGATTACTGTAATGGTTTATTCACTGGAATCTCCAAATCAAGCATTCAAAGGTTACAACTAATTCAAAATGCAGCACCAAGAAATATCAACACATCACACCCGTTCTTAAGTCCTTGCACTGGTCACCCGTTAGAACAAGAATTGATTTCAAAATACTGCTCCTGGTTTATAAAGCACAACACGGCCTTGCACCTCAGTACATCACAGATATGCTCATCACCTACACCCCAGCAAGAACACTTCGGTCAACAGGCAGTGGCAACTTACTCATCCCTCACACCAGATCCAAAGAAGGAGAAGCAGCTTTTAGTGTTTATGCCCCAAGAAAGTGGAACACCCTGCCTGACACAGTTAAACTTGCCACATCAGTAGCCATTTTTAAAAACAGATTAATCTCTAATTAAGATCTTTTCTCTACAGCATTTGGTTGAATTGTGTGCATGTGTGGTTGTGGGAGTGGGTGCACATGTGTGAGTAAGTAAGTGTATATGTGGTGAATATGGCATGGCTTGTCTACCTGCACTCTTCAATGTAATTTGTGTAATCTGTGTTTTTTGTTGTTGTTGTTGTTTTAAACTGTAATTATGTGTATTGTGAAGCACATTGAGTCTGCCTTGTGCATGAAATGCGCTCTATAAATAAAGTTGAATTGAAAAAAAATTGAATTAATGTATATTTTCATCTGTCATGCATTTGATTTACTTGTATTCATGTAAAACATTGCATTTTGTGTAAGACAGGTTCAATATTGTTTCCAATCTATTCATTATTGTTTCTTTCATTGCAGCTTACTGGTACATACACCTGCAAGCGAATGACAGCTCGTTGGCCTGTGGCTGTGTTCCACAACATCCTTGATGTGTCTGCATGTAATGCATATGTGGTGTGGACAGCGATCGACCCAGCCTGGAATCAGGGGAAATGTTTCAAGAGGAGACTCTTCCTGGCAGAGCTTGGGAAAGCTTTAGTGACTCCTCTAATTCAACGGCGCCAGCACCTTCCCCGCACACCAGCCTCTTGCAGTCTGGTGAGGAGTCTGCAAGCCCCAGCCACTGCCCTGGCCACTCTCCCCCCCACTCTAGAGACAATAAGACAAGTCTTACATGTTTCAAATGTGATGCCTATGTTTGCAAGGCACACTGTGACCTGATTGCAAAATGCCACTCCTGTGTCTGAACACACACACACACACACACACACAATGTGTTCATGTTGATGTTCTGATGTTCTGTGAATTTGGTCTCTGTTTTGATTTTTCTACACTAAATGTTAATTTTGGAATACAACTTTCAATTTCTGTGTCTATTCACTGCAGTTATTCATGTAACCAGTAGTCTGAGACATTGTTTACAGGTTAAAAGGGAGTTAAATACAATTTGGTGACGATCAATGGTTTTTGTGTTAATGTAAGGGCAGTTAAAACAGGCCGGTCAAATTTGACTGGGAGCACCAAAGTAAGGGGGGAGAAACGAACACGACACAAAGGCTAGAGACCTGGAGCATCCAGACTAGAGACCTGGAGCATTCGGACTAGAGACCTGGAGCATTCAGACTAGAGACCTGGAGCATTCGGACTAGAGACCTGGAGCATCCAGACTAGAGACCTGGAGCATCCAGACTAGAGACCTGGAGCATTCGGACTAGAGACCTGGAGCATTCAGACTAGAGACCTGGAGCATCCAGACTAGAGACCTGGAGCATTCAGACTAGAGACCTGGAGCATTCAGACTAGAGACCTGGAGCATCCAGACTAGAGACCTGGAGCATCCAGAGGATGGATGGCTGACACACTAGACACACAATACAATCGCACAAAATACACAAATCTACTAAATGTAATAAATGTTTGTGTTCTAAAGTCCGAATGTGGGACTCTGGAGGGATTTTTCACTTCTATAGTGTTCAAAAAAAGGTAACATTTAGTAAAAAAATATATGATATCAACCCCCAAATTTCTTCAACAACTTATGAGATAACTTCAGCATTGGAATAACAATAAAACACATTGTAAGTTACACATTTATGTAAGTGCTTCCAGCTTTCAGATCTTTAACACTTCTATTTTACATCTACAGTTGACCTGATTTCAATTTTTTCAATTAAACCTCTTAACAGTATATTAAGTAATTCAAATAAAAACGCTGGTAACACAAAAGCATCAATACATAAAATCGAACAATATATTTAGACTAAATGTAACAATCTGAGAAGGGTCATTCAGCTTAAGGAGTTCTTTTACTTTTGTTACTTTAAGTACATTTTGACAGTTTTGTACTTTTACTTCAGTAAGTTTTGAATGCAGTACTTTTACCTTAGTGGAGCAATTTCACAGTTTTTTTTATTAGTAATAAATTGATGATAAACAGGTTTAACTTCGAAACAGAAAGTTTTTTCTGCAATTGCATTAATCTCCTTTTTCATTTGTTTTTCTAAATCCAGTTTTTTTGGGCTGCAGTTCATTGAATATCAATTAAAAGTCTGTTGGGTTCTTATGATAACATTTCTAAACCTTTTAAATGGGACTGAATCATCTATTTTATTGTGTCATCAAGTGAAAAACAATAAAAACTGCGTTTATCTAAATTTTGCAAAAAAACCTCTTCATATCTTCTGAATTAGCAGCATGACTAAAGTCAAACACAAGCTTATTAGTCTGTTTGAATATGACAAAATGATTAAGTTATAATTTATGCAGTAGTTCTCTGGTTCATCTCTACAGATCATTCAGTTCAGTTTTATTTATAGAAACTAAAATCACAAATTTGTATCAAAGGTTTTCACAGTCTGAGCAGCCTCTGACTTCTGACCCTGACACTGGAAAAACACCTCAAATAATGAATGAATAAATGAATAAATACAAACAAACAAACATTCAACATCGAAAAAGGGAGAAATTGAAGGAAGATTGTAGTTTCATACAGACATACATCACAATGTTTGACAGATAACATAATTAATTATTACGTTCTTAATAATTTTAAATCAATATTAATCAATCTTTCAAACATATCACACACAAGAACTGTAAGAGAAAGGAACAACTGAACATAAATTTATGTAAAAATATTGTTTTTAAAACACATTTCGTGATTTTTAGTTTAGGACGATTTTTCACTGTTGTCTTTCTCACGAAAACTTATCAAACACAGTCAGTGAAATCTGTGTATGTATGTGTGTGTGAGAGGTTTACCTCTGTTGACGTGAACCTCCTCCAGCCAGACTCGAGGTGGACTCACACACACTTTATGAACTGACTTCGTGGCTCCTTGTCCTCCAATCAGGACGCTCCGCGGCCCAAAGGTCGTCTCAGCGTCGTCATCATCGTTTCATTTCAGTCGACTTTTTTCAACTTCTGGCAACTTTTGCTGATCGAATTCCGGATTAGATGTTTACATAGAACACTGGAGGATAAATCAGTTTTAAAAATGTCATCCAGGATTCACTAAATGGGGAATGGTCCAGAGTGACGGTTCTGTAATAAACACTGGAAATATTGTGGCTCCACAGCTGTTTTCTCCTGATATTTTCACTCATAACATGTTGATTTTATTGTTTATTCTGTCCAAACCAGATTTGTTGATTGCTGAAAAGTGGACACCAGAACCGAGGTAGTGTACTTGCTTTTAAATCACTAAAAGCCAAGGCCCTCTCTATATAGCAGAGGTGTTTGAAACATATCGCCCCTCAAGATCATTCAGATCAGTAGGAAAAGTCAACTGGTAACCTAGCGCCCGCACCAAGCAGGGAGAGGAAGCCATTAGTTTTTAAGCGGTCTGTCTCTGGAACATCTTCCTATACATCTTCCTATAGACATTAAGACCTCTCCCACCATCCCCGTTTTTAAATCCAGACTAAAAAACAAACTTTTCCATGATGCCTTGCACTAACCCACTCTTGCACCCGTTGGTCTGTTAGCCTTTATGTTTTTATCTGTGCTGTGTTTTGTCCTTTTGCTTTTATTCATTTGTTTTGTAATTATTTATTTTGCTTTTGTCATTTCTGTGTAATTTGTTCCCTGTGAATTCCCATGTCTTCATTTTTTTAAATTCAAATTATTTTAACTATTTTAATCGATTTGACCTTTTATGACATGACATTTTAGATATCTTAATATGTGATTGTTATGATTATGCGAAGCACATTGGGCTACCGTTCTGTGTATGAAATGGGCTATATCAATAAACATGACTTGACTTGACTTAGTGTGCGGTGAAATTAATGTTTTTGTCAATGTGTCTGGTGTGTTTGGCGAGTCGCTATGGAGAGTAAACGAAACGACAGATTTTTGTAGTCCGACCCTGAAGTCAGCATCATGTGTTAGAATTTTCTTCTGGGATTTCGGATCTTTGCAGAAAATAAACGTCTTGGATGCTGACGCTTTTTGTTCAGCAGGATAATCTCCACAGATGAACTCTTATGATGTTTTAATGCAGCCTAAAGAAGTAAAAACCTAACATAATGCTATAGAGAACTAGAGACTTCTACGTCACTACTGTTAGCTTCAGACGCTTTCCGACAAGCTAACCAGCTCTTTGACAAGCTATCAAATCTGTACCCTAATAAATAGTTTATTGACATAATTTACAATCTACAGGAGGTTACAGAGCTCTGAAAAATCTGACTTGAGGCTGTGAGAGAGTTCCCGTCCATGACCAGTGTGATGAAGTTTAATGTCCCGACAGCCACTGTAGTCTCCTTTAGCCACTTGTTAGCTGCCACCTTTTAAAGGACACAAAAACTCAAAAAACAAAATTAACAAATGTGGGTATTTTGTAACCCAGGTTAAGAATTTGCCTAAATTTATATCTAACATTAAAATAATATAATAAATATTATTTTTGCTCTCCCTGTTGTCCAAACACGACCTCATTTAAAACATAGTCACGTGACTGCGCACAGCCAATCGCGTCTTGCAGAGGACTGGAAGCTGTGTGCAGGTTTGTGTCTTCCAAACAGTAGTGAACTTCGCTCCTTTGCTTTGTTTTATACTCTGTGTGCTAAGAATATCATTGTTAATCTTCAGTGCTAACAGCTGGGCCGTCGAGAGTCCGTTGCCGCCATCGTGCGTGGTTTATCAAAGGAACTGGTGAGTGATTGAATTAATGGGATGTTAAGCTAAGCTATGTTATGCTAACGGCGCTAGCGTTAGCATTAGCCTTGGCCGCTAGTGTTAGCATTAGCCTCGCCCGCTTACATTGCCATTTGCTGAGTCTGTTTCATGTATTTCGACTTGAGCACAAGCTAAGTTGTTACATGCCTCAATGAATACAGTGCTATTGTGATTAATTTATTGAGTTAACTGTGTGCAGGCTGTAAGCCAACCCATTGCACTTTGAACGCAGCTAACCTGGGAATTATGAACGCACTTTGAATGTTTATATTAATTGTACTTTCTACATTTAATTATGTTTTTTTTACTTTGTGTACACATGAACAATAAAAATGGATATGAATGAGGTGAGCTAAAGTTATCACAACTATCTGGCCTAATACCTTGGTTTTTACTGGACCTGTTATTTTTTGATGCAGGCCAGGTGTCCTTTTTGGAGTAAAAGATGGCGAGCTAATGAAACCACGGCTGGGAGCCAAGAGCCTCTGCAGCACCACAGCATTGCAGCCCTACTGGTTTGTAGGGCTCTCATTACACTGCCCCAACTCCACTCACATCTTTTCCCTTTAAGGACAATAATCAATGGACAATTCTTCACAAAATTTCACTTCAACCCTTGTGGGTTGTGCAGCAGTTAGGGGAATCCTGTGTGAACATCTCTGGGGATTTATTCATTTTTGTATTATGAACCTGTATGCTGTTGTGTTAAATCCTGAACCAAACCGACCTATTTCCAAGTGCACTTACTTAACATATTCCAACCGGTTGCCATAACTGCAGTTTGTATATATTTTGGGTTTTTCTATTTTTTCCTTATATTTGTTACTGTAAATATTTTGTTCACTTATACAATACAAGGTACCATCACCAACTGTCTTGTGTCCTCATTAATTGCTGACCACCAGCTCCAGCAGCCGTATCTCGACTTCTTAGCCCATACTAGCCCATAGTTAATCCAACTTGCTACTATTAATAAGTCATTAATATTTACTAGCGAATGCAAGTACCTGCTACAATTTACTCATGTGTTTTATGTCGTTCTGGGTTTAAGAATTGATGTAAAATCTAAAATTGATGCCTGTGGAACCCTGCAGGTCACTGTGGGAGTTTTGCAGAAATGATCTTCAGTTGTAACAAGGAATTGTTTGCCAGAAAGAAATCTCTTGCAAATTGTACTTTGCAAAATAAGTTTTCATTTGATCCTCACATTTCTGGCAACGAACTATTCCTTCTCCGTTTATTGGGCGCTAAGAATGTCTATCATAAGTGTCTGTAGGTAGCTCTTTGCCAATCATATTAGTTATACCAGATGACGTATGTAGAGCGACAGAAACTCGAGGAAGCATCGACCATGAACATGACTGATGTTTACATAGCCAGACTAGCCCATCTCTGAGACTAAAATGCTCAATTCTGCTTCTGCAACGTTTTTCTGCAGCATGTTCTGGCTCTGGCTGCTCACCGTCTACCGGCAGTGTTGGTGTGTGTGTGTCAGGCCTGGACATGAAGGAGGACTCAGATGCAGAGCGTAGATTCGTGTGGACTTTATTAATCCCTCTTATCCTCAGGACACAGTGATAAAATAAATGGCTATGAAAATATCCTATGAATCTAATAAGAACAAAAAACCACTCCAAAAGGGAGGGACAAAACAGCAGACACAAAAGGAAAATAAACCAACAGAAAATCACTCCAAAGGGAGGAAAAAATGCTAAGGCTAAAGATCCAAAACAAAAAGGCACTCCTAAAAAACAGAGGCTGAAACACACTATGGCACTAGGAACAAACTAAGAACACTATGAACACAAAATCACTCGCCTGGAGGAAAAGAAAACACTTCACAAAGAATCAGAGACAAAACTTGGACTATGGTAACTGGCTTGGGTGATCGACAGGAACGAAACACTCTGGCACAAGACAAAGGGAGACGCAGACTATAAGACACATGAGGGCAATGGGGAACAGGTGGACACAATCAGGAATCAGGGAAGACAATCAGACTAGTGACACCAGGGGAAGGGCAAGTGATCTGAAACGAGAGGAGAGTTAATTTTCAAAATAAAACAGGAAGTCACAAGACAAAATAAAACCCAGAACAAGACAAACCTCACCGCGGTGTGACAGTGTGTCTGTGAGAGAGTGTTGCTTGCTGCTTTGCTTCTCCAGTTCTTGCTTTCTGCAAGATTTATTTTTACGGCTTATTTTCCCCCTCATGTCATTCAGCCACATACATCTACTGATTTTTTGGTCAATAGACAAGCTGCTGGAGGTCTCTCGCCGGCTCCGCTGTCCCCCGGCTCATAGCGAGATCACCGGCGTTACAGCAGTGAGCGGTAGCGGGGCTAGTTGGTAGATTAGGCTTTTGACAAATCCTGTTGGAAGCAAGGCTAAAACATCCTTTTTCGTGGTGAAACAGGGGTGTAAAATCAAACCTTGTTCTTCTTTTAAAATAAACTTTGGCTCTAAACTATCTCGAACACTGTCTACAGCAAGATCCAAAGAGAGCTTTGCGTCTGCTGCAGCCATGTTGGATCTGTAAGAAAACTACAAAACTACAAGCTTCCGTCTGTAGTACGCGTCATCGTCTTGCCGTCTCTCCCCATTCTGTGGTTGGATCCCTGAAACAGGGCTAAGAAACGCAAAAGCAGTATGGGTGTACCCAGGCTACCACATTTCAGCAAGTGCAACAAATCTATTAACAGTCATGATATTATTTCTCTGTCAGAGTCAGTGTTTTTCTGATAAATAACATGAAGATTTTTTGTCTGACAGATTTGATCTGCAGTCCATAGATAACAACGTTCGTAGCGGGTGGGACCACGTGGAACAGCATGGCTGCCAGCTTCCTGTGGTCAGAGAGCTGAGGGAATCGATGCAGGATGACGACGATGAGGCCAGCCAACAACATGATGATGTAGGCTGCCAGGTGTGTGGCACAGGTCTGCAGAGCTTTACTGTTCAGAGAAGCGTTCTTGCTGCTCAGACACACGATGGCGATCCTCAGGTAGGTGAGCGCCACGCTGCCGATGGACGAGCCCAGCATCAGCACGGTGCTGCTGAGGCCGTAGATGTTGTTGATGAGGACGCTCTCACAGGACAGCTTGAACAAAGAGGCGTTATCACAGTGCGGGTTGAATATAGTCCACCGGCAGCGTGACAGGCGGGCGCTGAGGCCCACGAGGATCCCCACCAAGAATAACACCACCAGCCACGCCGACACCGACAGCGCCGCCACCATCCTGCCGGTCATGATGGTGGCGTAGCGCAGCGGGTTGCAGATGGCCACATAGCGGTCGAACGCCATGATCATGAGCACACTGTGACAGGCGCCAGCGTAAATGTGAGCAAAGAACGCCTGAGTGACACAGTCGATGTAATAAATGTAGCGCTCCGCGGATGGAACAAAAATGTCACTTATCAAGTGAGGGACGATCACCGTCGCTCCGAACACGTCGTTAACGCTCATGTTGCAGAAGAGCAGGTACATGGGCTGCTGCAGGCTGCGATCCATGGAGATCAGCACCACCAGGCCCAGGTTGGACACCAGGATGAAGATGTAGGTGAGGAGGAGGAGGACGAAGACAGGGACGGAGGAGGAGGACGTGACCTTTAACCCCTCCAGCTGCAGCAGATCTGAAACTGAAGTGCTGTTTTCCATTCTGCATTGGGTTAATGTTCGCCTGGTGAGGACAGAAGGGAGAAAACGTAAGTAAATGGGTCAAAGACGAATAAGGATTTAAAATGTGAAAATATATGACAGTGTCTAAAAATGCCTATTTAAGCTCTTTCTATGTTTATTAGACTGTTCTGTATACAACTCAACAACAGAGAATAACTTTAAGAATGAAATTTGCATATTTTTTGTGGATTGTATGCAAAATGTATGAAAAATGTCCTTCCTGGGTAACGGGAATGGATTTTAAAATAATTCAAATTTCTACCATTGTTAGCTTATAAAAGTTAATAGATATCAATTTTTAGAGTTCAACAAACAATTACTGCTCAGAAAAACATAGTTTTATCAAAAATGTTTGCGATATATTTGGTTAGTTATACTGGAATGGGCTTATTAGGTGTTCTTGATCATACAATCTTTCATGCCAAAAAGAGAAAAAACATGGAAAATGTATTAGAATACTTTACAGTAAAGGCAAAAATATTTGTCATTGTATCCTCAACTCAAGAAAACCTGATTGTGTAAGATAATATTACATTTTAGCTTAAATTACTTCACTGCATCACTGTTACCCGGAATGACATGTTGTTATCCAGGTCGAGAAAGAAAGAAGGAAAGAGAAAGAAAGAAAGAAAGAGAAAGAAAGAAAGAAAGAAAGAAAGAAAGAGATGGGGTCAATTTGACCCTTGAGGACGGTATGAGGGTTAAATGTAGGCATTTCATAAATTAATTTTGCCGGCATTTCATAAATTGTGTGCGGGGGGTTAACGACTCTGCCTTTTGAATCATCACAAATGAGGCCTCCAAACAAATCTTCATAACTCAAAACTGAGGATCTCACTATGTAAATTCATAAATTTTCAGAAAGAGTAGGACCTGATGTATGTAGGGATGTACTGTATAAAGTGTTCATGTAGTATGAAATATGTGGACATGTTCATAGTTCAAACTTGGAAGAAGAAGGAAATCTTAACTGTTTCTATCATGAATTGAAGAAAAAATACAACTAAACATCATAAAATATCAGACACACATAAGTCTATTATTAATATAATATTACAATATCAACTTGATGCTTAAAAACTGACAAAATACGAAATAAAATACTATATTCATCAACATGTCCATTGTGGATAACAGAGAACTTGTCCTGGATAACAGAAGATCTTCGTTATCCAGGGAGGACATATTGTTAGCCAGGGAGGACAAATAAGCTATTTTCTCCAAATATCAGCATTTAAAGAGAGACTTATTGACCTTTCAAGAAGTTGTCTGGGTCCAGTCTTCTTGATTATGCTGTAGCTGGTCAAATGACTACAGAAGTGCTTTATGGGTAATGGTGGAATTTCAATGTCTGTTACCCAGTGAGGACATTAGGGAAATCCAAAAATGCGGACAAAAGTATTACTTGTGTAAAAATGTAAAAAAGCCTTGGGTTGTTACTGTATTAGTAGGTATTATTGCAAACAACACCACAATTATGCCCAAGTAGATTATGTATACATTTCTTAATTTTTTTTGACATTTTGTCAAATCTTTATAGTTAGATTTAAGCCCGGACGTTACTCAGGAAGGACATTTTGGTACTTTTGAGCACTATAGCTCCTTAAATGTTTATTTCTTACAATAGGTAATGATATAAGTAAGTAAAGAGGAGTGAGTTGGAGAACATAATGTAGTGTTTTAAAATGTTTATTTATTTATTACATAATAAACATGCTTCGGACCCTGAAATTGAGACGTCTCGTCTTTGACCCAAATATCAAATATATAAGTATCATACGTACGAAAGAACAGTTTTTGAAGATGATAATAATACAAATACTTAATCAGTACAAGAATTATCTTCAACTGTTCAATGAGATATGTTTTTAACCCTCTGAATCCCCAAAATATAATGAATAATGAAAATGTAGTGAATTGTATGTTCTAAAAAAATGACCCGCCACTATGTTTAACAGCAGAGGAAACAACCTTAACGTTCAATTGGAAATTCGATGACTTTTCCTAAAATAACCCCAACATGACAAAAAGCATTGCCTTTGTTCATATTTCCATGAAAGCTTTACATCAACGAGGTACAAATCTTGCCTTAGGGGCAGCTATAAAATGATTGTAATACCACAAAAACCATAAAAACTGTGCACACATGCGCGCACGTACGCATGCACGCTTAATAAAAATGTTTACACCTATGCAGTACCATTAGCGATAAAAATAAACTCTATTTTAGTGAAACAGTAAACCACTTTTGCAGGCGTGTTGCAATAAAAATGAGTGGATTTCACTGATTAAATCCTGTTTTTCTGCACTGTACAAGGAAAAACATCATCACTTTTAACCCTTTGGACAAGTGGTGTATACAGAAAGTTAAGACAACACAAGGGTTAAAATAACACCAATAATCCAGCATAGAAGCAGAATATCGTCAAAGTTTGAACTTTCCAACGACCGTTATAAAAAGTGATCAAAACTTGTGTTAAATGTTGATATTAGTGTCAGAATATATATATATATATATATATATATATATATATATATATATTTAGTATGCAGTTTTTGTCAGACAAAGCTAGAACTTCATTGAAACATAAAACAACAATATGATAATCACAGACCAACAATAAAAAAAATCAATTGAATTTCTTTACAACTAATCACAGCACATCATAAGACATTGTTCATCTTTATCTGTCGAATAATAACTGCTCTGCATTCAAAATCAATAATAATAAAATCTCAAATTAACATATTTTCATTTTAGGCTGTAACAATGGAGGCATGCAAAGTTATAAGTATGTTAAAGGTTTCCGTCTTAAGACTATAAACATCCAATAAACAAGCAGCTCTGTTTCTGTGCTGTGTGAGTCTCGGTCTTACCTGTCGACATGGACCTGCTGCACTTGGACCACTCGGGGCAGACTCACTCTTTTTTATTAGCTGAATGTTTCGGGGCTGCCAGGTTTGTTGCGTCACTGAGAGCTAAGGACAGTCACTAGGAGACAGAAGTCTGTCAGGAAGATTCTGCATTCAAATCACACAAAAACAAAACATGTCCAAATATTTTCTGAGCTGGCTGTCCCGAGTGCATCGAAACTCATCTGAGTTTTGGTCTATTTCTCCAGTTTCTGAATCATTGTCATTCTTCCTGTATATACATATAATACATAAATATATTGTAATGAACTAAGTCAACGTGTTCCTGAGTTGGCCAGTACCTCTCTCCACCCAGAGGGGGCAGTCCACCGTTTTCCGGCAGAGAACCATGGCCTCAGACTTGGAGGTGCTGACTCTCATCCCAACCGCTTCGCACTCTGCTGCAAACCGCCCCAGTGAGTGCTGGAGGTCCCGGTCTGATGAAGCCAAAAGAACCACATCATCTGCAAAAAGCAGAGATGCAATTCTTAGGTCACCAAACCGAATCCCTTCCTCCCCCCGGCTGCGCCTTGAGATCCTGTCCATGAAAACCACGACAACAGAATCGGAGACAAGGGGCAACCCTGGCGGAGGCCAACACCCACTGGGAACGTGTTTGACGTTGTGCCGAGTATGCGGACACAGCTCTCACTTTGGTTATATAGGGACCGGATAGCTCGTAGCAACGAGCCCGGTACCCCATATTCCCGCAGTACCCCCCACAAGACTCCCCGAGGGACACGGTCATAAGCCTTCTCCAAGTCCACAAAACACATGTAGACTGGATGAGCAAACTCCCATGACCCCTCCAGAAGTCTCGGAGGGTAAAGAGCTGGTCCGTTGTTCCACGGCCAGGACGGAAGCCACATTGTTCCTCCTGAATCTGAGGTTCGACAATCGGCCGGAGCCTCCTTTCCAGCACCCTGGAGTAGACTTTTCCAGGGAGGCTGAGAAGTATGATTCCACGGTAATTGGAACACATCCTCCCTTTTTAAAAATGGGAACCACCACCCCGGTCTGCCACTCCACTGGCACTGTCCCAGACCTCCATGCGACACTGAAGAGGTGTGCCAACCATGACAGCCCAACAGTGTCCAGAGCCTTCAGCATGCATCTCAGGGCGAATCTCATCCAACCCTGGCGCCTTACCACCGGGCTGCTTTTTGACTACCTCGGCAACCTCTGCAAGGGATATCTGATGTCTGCTGCTTCTGGAGACCCCTTGGCCAGCCAAGACCAAAAGGCCTCCTTCTTCAGCTTGATGGCCTCCCTCACCGCTTGTGTCCACCAGCAGGTCCTTGAGTTCCGCCACGAAAGGCACCGACGGCCTTCAGGCCACAGTTCCTACCAGCCGCATCAACAATTGAGGCTTTGAACATGGCCCATTTGGACTCCATGTCCCCAGCCTCACCTGGGATGCTGGAGAAATTCTTCCGGAGGTGTGAGTTGAAGAACCTGCAGACAGGGGCCTCCGCTAGACGCTCCCAGTTCACCCTCACTACACATTTGGGTTTGCCAGGTTTGTCCAGCAGCCTCCCCCGCCACCAGATCCAACTCACCAGCAGGTGGTGATCAGTTGACAGCTCTGCTCCTCTCTTCACCCGAGTGTCCAGAACATGCGGCCGCAGATCTGATGATACGATAATAAAATCGATCATCGATCTTTGCCCTAGAGTGCTCTGGTAGCAGGTACACTTACGAGCAACTCTATGTTCGATATTGGTGTTCGTTATGGACAATACATGACTAGCACAGAAGTCCAATAACAAAACACCACTCGGGTTCAGATCGGGCCGTTCCTCCCAATCACCTCCTCCAGGTACCATCATCGTTACCCACTTGAGCGTTGAAGTCTCCCAGAAGAACTATAGAGTCTCCAGTCAGTACCCCTTCCAGGACACCACCCAGAGACTCCAAGAAGGCTGGGTACTCCAAGCTGCTGTTCGGTGCATAAGCACAGACACCAGTCAGAGACCTCCTCCTCGTGACTTGCAGCCGCGAGGAGGTGACCCTCTGGTTCCTCGGGGAGAACTCCAACACAGCGGTGCTCAGCCGGGGACTTGTGAGTATCTCCACACCCGCCCGGCACCTCTCACCCTGGGCAACTCTGGAAGTCCAGCCTCTCTCCAGGAGTTTGGTTACAGAGCCCATGCTATGTGTGGATGTGAGCCCGACTATTTGTAGTTGGTAACACTCCACCTCCCGCACAAGCACGGGTTCCTTCCCCGCCAACGAGGTGATGTTCCACGTCCCCAGAGCTAGTCGCTGGAGCCGGGGGTCAGCACGCCCAGGTACCCGCCTTCACCTGTTGACCGACTCACACTGCACCTGACCCCTATGCCCTACTCTGCGAAGGGTTGGCCCACAGGTCGGCGGATCCATGTGGCTTTTTCGGGCTGAGCCCAGCCGGGCCCCTTGGACAAGAGCCCGGCAAACAAGACGCTCGCCTGCATGCTCCCCTCCCGGGTCTGGCTCCAGTAGGGGGCCCCGATTTACCCGTGCCGGGCGAGGTACACCGCTGTTTTTGGATCCGCTTCATAGGAGTCTTTGAATCGCTCTTAGTCTGGCCCCTCCCCTGGGCCCACTTTGCCATGGGAGACCCTACCAGGAGCTATTGCTCCCGACAACACAGCTCCCAGGATCACTGGAGCACACAAACCCCTCCACCGCGATAAGGTGGCGATTCTTGGAGGAGACTTTTTTTTTTTTTTTTTTGTACATAAAAAAAGTGTTTTATGTCGTTCTGGGTTTAAGAACTCATTCCTTTGGCGCCCTGTATTTGCTTTTTCAAGTTAAACAAACAGATTTGACTCTTTCACTATAAGGTTTCTATCTGCAGGATCCTTTACTTTTAAACTAAAATGTATTCAACTTGCAGTAAAACATTTTTGATTGCAGTGTGGAAAGGTTTGCTCTCAAATCTGCATAGTAAATACAAAAAAAGTAAAACGTAACTTGACACGTGACTAAACATTTCAACGAGTGCAACAAATTTGCTAACAATAGGTGCGTTTCCACAATAGTCGAATACCTGGAATGAGGCGGGTCTCCCTTGCCGAAACGCCCCTAATTTGAATGTGAGCTTGCCCTAGCGGCCGTTTTTTGGCCCTGTAAAAGGGCAGGGCCATTTTTCTCCCCTGAAAAAAGCCTGCGTGCTGATTGGATAGAAGCGGGATGTGACGTAGTACTCGACGCCACAACAACACGCGCCATTTTTAAAAGCCGGCAAAGTAGCGAGTCCTCACAAGCGACAATAAACATCAGCCCCTTTCATTGTGCGGTCCCGCAAGTGTCCCGCTATGTTGCTGGAAAGATCTGTGCCGGCTTTTCGCCTCAGGGCGTTCATAGTAATCATGTGAAGGTGTGATATTCTTTCATAGTGCAGTTTGCCGTGCACAGTAGCACGGAGCTAATGGGCTTTACAGTTAGCTATGTAGCAGTACAGTGTGTATGTATGACCTCCGTTTGTTTACAACATGAACTGGACAATTTATGATCAGCGGCGGACACTTTGTGTACAGTTAGTATGCTCGTTTGTTTACAATAAGTGGCCTACGCTGTGCACAGTAAGCGACAGCGGCCGCACTTGTGCATGCTGTTAAAACTGTCACTGAGCGATTACGCGATGATCGAAAACCATACATCACTTCCGGGGTCTCGTAAAATCCCTCTGGGGCATTTTTGTGTAATGGAGACACACTGAGTGAGCGGCCATTTGAGAGGGCGTGCCCTGAGACTTTCCCAGCAGCCACTCTCTACCCTAATGGAAACACGGCTAATTACAGATTTACAATACAGAAGCTGCAGTGCTCAAATATGAATTAATTAGTAACATTTAAGTTTTGTCCTGGTGGAGACACCCACACATTAATATCTGAAATAAATGTAAAAAGGGAAACAATTGGTGCCATCAGAAGACACGGCCACATAAAGTTGTGTATCGTGAGCATAACAAGATATTGTTTCTCCTGATAACATTTATTGATTAAAACCAAGAGATCCTTGGTGATCCCCGTAGTTACTTTGGTGAAAAGATAATCAATTATAAGAAAGATAAAAGGGAACCCAGTTAAAATCAGTTCCCAACAGTCCAACATGTCTGTTTAAAATAATTTTATGAATCACTGAATCAAAAGCAGCATGCAGGTGCAATTAAACATTCCTGGATTTGTTGTACGATTGAATTATGATTTGCAAACATAAGTTTTCGATCCTGAATAATACAATTTTAATCATAAATTTATTTTACTACACATAAAGGTGTGTATCATCTGCATAAAAACACACCGTGTCTCCTGATACCATAGATTGATTAAAAAGAAGAGGGCCTAGTATGGATCCTTGGGGAACCCCAAAGGTTACTACAAATTGTGATTTTCAGACTAAAGGTTTTTTAACCTCAATAATATTTTTTTAGTCACAAATTTCTATTTTTACTTGCAGTAAAACATTGCAATGTGGAAAAGTTTGCTCTCAAATCTTCACAATAAAGACACAAAAGTAAGTCGACAGGTGACACGTGATTACATTTATTAGCTTACATGCTGCAGTGCTTCAGTTTTATCCTGGTTGAACCATCCACATGTTAATATCTAAAAGACATTTCAAAAGGGAATGAAGTGGTCCGGTTTCATATGGCCACAAAAAGTTGTGTATCATCAGCATGAAGATACACCGTGTCTCCTGATAACATGCACTGAAAGGAAGAGACCCTAAAATTGATCCCTGTGGAACCCCGCAGGTAACTGTGGGAGTTTAATAGAAATGATCTTCAGTTGTAACAAGGAATTGTCTGCCAGAAAGAAATCTCTTGCAAAATGTACTTTGCAAAATAACTTTTAATTTGATCCTCAACACTCCACATTTCAGCAAGTGCAACAAATGTATTAACAGTCATGGAATTATTTCTCTGTCAGAGTCAGTGTTTTTCTGGTAAATAACATGAAGATTTTTTGTCTGACAGATTTGATCTGCAGTCCATAGATAACAACGTTCATAGCGGGTGGGACCACGTGGAACAGGATGGACGCCAGCTTCCTGTGGTCAGAGAGCTGAGGGAATCGATGCAGGAGGATGATGATGATGCCGGAAGTGAACATGATGATGTAGGCTGCCAGGTGTGTGGCGCAGGTCTGCAGAGCTTTACTGTTCAGAGAAGCGTTCTTGCTGCTCAGACACACGATGGCGATCCTCAGGTAGGTGAGCGTCACGCTGCCGATGGACGAGCCCAGCAGCAGCACGGTGTAGCCGAGGCCGTAGATGTTGTTGATGAGGACGCTCTCACAGGACAGCTTGAACACAGAGGCGTTGTCGCAGAACGGGTTGAATATAGTCCACCGGCAGCGCGACAGGCGGGCGCTGAGGCCCACGAGGATCCCCACCAAGAATAACGACACCACCCACGCCGCCACCGACAGCGCCGCCACCATCCTGCTGGTCATGATGGTGGCGTAGCGCAGCGGGTTGCAGATGGCCACATAGCGGTCGAACGCCATGATAATGAGCACCGTGTGACAGGTGCTGGCGTGAACGTGAGCACAGAACGCCTGAATGACACAGTCGATGTAATAAATGTGGCGCTCCGCGGACGGAACAAAAATGTCACTTATTAAGTGAGGGACGATCACCGTCGCTCCGAACACGTCGTTAACGCTCATGTTGCAGAAGAGCAGGTACATGGGCTGCTGCAGGCTGCGATCCATGGAGATCAGCACCACCAGGCCCAGGTTGGACACCATGATGAAGATGTAGGTGAGGAGGAGGAGGACGAAGACGGGGACGGAGGAGGAGGACGTGACCTTTAACCCCTCCAGCTGCAGCAGATCTGTAACTGAAGTGCTGTTTTCCATTCTGCATTGGGTTAATGTTCGCCTGGTGAGGACAGGAGGGAGAAAACGGCATTAAATATCAAATATAGTATATAAGTATCATGCGTATGCAAAAACAGTTTTTGAAGATGATAATAATACAAATACTCAATCAGTACAAGAATTATCTTCAACTGTTCAATGAGATATGTTTTTAACCCTCTGAACCCCCAAAAAATAATGAATAATGAAAGTGTGGTGAAGTGTATTTTCCTTAAAAATGACCCGCCACTATGTTCAACAGCAGAGGAAACACCCTTAACGTTCAACTTGAAATTCTATGACTTTTCCTAAAATAACCCCAACATGACAAAAAGTAAAGCATTGCCTTTGTTCATATTTCCATGAGAGCTTTACACCAACGAGGTACAAATCTTGCCTTCGGGGCAGTTATAAAATGATTATAATACCACAAAACCCATAAAAACCGTACACACATGCGCGCACGTACGCATGTATGCTTAATAAAAATGTTTACACCTATGCAGTACCATTAGCGATAAAAATAAACTCTACTTTAGTGAAACAGTAAACCACTTTTGCAGGTGTGTTGCAATAAAAATGAGTAGATTTGACTGATTGTTCTGCCTTTACAGATTAAAAAGTTAAAATAATAAGTTAATAGTTCGTAAGTTAATGTCAGCAGGTTTTTGGTTCAGAGAAACTTAAGGTCAGCTATGCTGTATTTTTCCTGTTGCTTGCTCAGATGAGCAGAGTTGATCACAGACAGCTTAACGGAGGCCGAAGATATATTTTTAAGAGTTTTCTGACGCTTTGCCCTGGCAAATATTCATCTGTAAGTATGGACAGTGTTACATGATTGTATACTTTGTTATGAAGAGTTAGTTCGTTATATTTTCTATGAATATTAGCTAATAGAATATTACTAGCTTTAGCAAAGGCTAACTGTTGTCATTTTGTGTGATGTCGGATGCTAATTGTAATGTACATATAGTGCTTGTTTGTATAGTTTTAAGTTAATTGTGTTTCTGTCTACAATTACAGTTTTACGGTGGGAAATAGAGACTTCATTAAAATACAAGAAAAGTTAAGCCTTGTGGTTTCTTGGAGGACTTCTCTACTACACCGTGATCTGACTGTCTAGCCTTGTATAAGCAAACGCACTGCGAGGGCAGTACACTAATTAAATCCAGTTTTTCTGCACTGTACGAGGAAAAACATCATCATTTTTTGGGTTAAAATAACACCAATAATCCAGCATAGAAGCACATTATCGTCAAAGTTTTAATTTTCCAACGACCATTATAAAAAGTGACCGTTACTTGTGTTAAATGTTGATATCAGTGTCAGAATCTCTTTATCCTCCATATGTCATTTAAAATAAACTAGATCCTGTTAAAACCATTAAATTCTATTTACACAGAGCAGAGAGGAGAGGACAGGAGAGGCTGGGAACATGACAATACTTCAATATGTACAAGATGTGGAGAAATCTGGTTTTGTCTGCACATGATGATCACAATTCAACAATATTAAATAAATATCTCTATATAAGAAAATTACTAATTACTGCTTAAATATAAATGATAACTTTCAATCTATTAAAAAGTTTAATATAATCTGCTATGATCAAATGAAAATCAATATAGTTTATATTTGCAATTTAAGGTGAATTATGATTAATGCCCGAGTTATAAATTTGTAGCACATGGAAAACTATTTTAAGTACTATTTAATTAACATTTACATCATATCAAGTGAATTTAAAATGGAGAAGTCAGCTTTATTTTCTGATAACTAATGTGCCTTTAGTCTGTTTAAAAATATTATATACATTATTATATATGTCATTTATATTTAGTATGCAGCATTAGTCAAAGCTAGTTAGACAAAGCTAGAACTCCACTGAAACATAAAACAACAATATGATAATCACAGACCAACAATAAAACCTTTTATAGAATGAGCTGATGCAGATTATCAGCAGCACTCAGCAAAATTCACATTCAGTCTGAATATTAAAACATTCTGCAGAGAACAGGAAACATTTCATTTAAGACAATATATTAAATATAATGTGATCATTTTAAAAAACATCAGTTGACTGGATGTATTCCTAGTTTATATTTATTTGATTTTACTCCAGTTTTCTTTTTTGAATGCAGCTCATTATAATTTCTTTACAACTAATCACAGCACATCATAATACATTGTTAATCTTTATCTGTCGAATAGTAACTGCTCTGCATTCAAAATCAATTATAATAAAATCTCAAATTGACATATTTTCATTATAGGCTGTAACAATGGAGGCATGCGAATTTAAAAGTATGTTAAAGGTTTCTGTCTTAAGACTATAAACATCCAATAAACAAGCAGCTCTGTTTCTGTGCTGTGTGAGTCTCAGTCTTACCTGTCGACATGGACCTGCTGCACTTGGACCACTCGAGGCAGACTCACTCTTTTTATTAGCTGAATGTTTCGGGGGCTGCCAGGTTTGCTGCGTCACTGAGAGCTAACGACCGTCGCTGGGAGACAGAAGTCTGTCATCCAAATCACACAAAAACAAAACATCTCCAGATATTTTCTGAGCTGGCGGTCCCCAGTGCATCCCAACTCATCGGAGTTTTGGTCTATTTCTTCAGTTTCTGAATCATTCTCATTCTGCCTGTATAAACATACAATACATATATGTATTGTAATGAACTAAGTCAATGTGTTGCTGTTATTATGAGTTCACCGGTTGTTTACAGGTGTTTGTGTTATGCACTTATATTACTAGCAGAGGTCAGTGTGCTTTAAGTGAGACTTACTGGTCGGGGAGGTTGTCTCAGAGAACTGGGGGATTGTGGGTTGTTGTTGTTGCTGCGGCTTTTGTACGTCGTGGAAAAAAGTTTAAACTTTAAACAGACACAAGTCTTGTGTATCGGTGTATTAATATGAGATTATTTTTTGGAGAAATTCTGAGATTATAATGGGTGTGTATTGCATGGACTGTTCGTGTCACAGTGTGTGACATCATCACCAGAAAAAATTGTCAAAAAATAAATTTGAAAACTGCGCTCCAGGCCGCAAATTCCACTCTACAGAAATAATTTATACATAGAAACGTAGGAAAATTAGTCTTCTCCCTCACAAGCCTCTGGTAAAGCTGTCAGAGTTATAGTTTGGGCGTAGGACGCACAGATGATCCACCAACACGCACCAACAGCCTCATTGGCTCCCATATTAAAAACACAGGAAGATTTCTGTAGAAAAGCATATCTAACAGTTTTTCAGATCGGTCTAACAAAGCTATTTCTTCATTTTTCTTCACAAATAACATATGTAGATGTTCAGGAAGAACTCAGGACGCTCAAAGTGAAGTCGGATCAATGATAGGTATTATGGTTTTGCCAAAAATGCTTTCTGTTCGAGGCCAGAAATTCCAGTCTGTCCACCTCTGGCTGTTGTCACTGTTCCGGAACATTCTACAGTTGGTGGCAGTTAATTCTGTTGATTGCTCTGCTCTGATTGCCTTTGATCCTTTGATGTTATTACAGTTACAGATACACGCGCACACACATGCGGGCGTAAGCGCGCATACTCCTCCAGATACACATGTTTCTCACACACACACACACACACACACACACATTTTGAGGTCAAAGGGCATAGGTTGCTGTGTAAAGAAATACTTGAAAATGAATATTTGTTGTAGGTGTGCTCATTGTATATAATATAGCATCATAACATTACTAGTATTAATTGTTTGAAATCTCTGAAGAATCTCATCATAGTGTACACACACCGGCAGTAGCCCCCGTGGCCCTTTCAGAATTTCCCCAGAGGAAATTTTCTAGTTATTATATTATTGCACAAAAACACAATTTTATATCAACAGAGTGCTGCTGCTGATGTAGGCCTAGTGATTCTTACTGCTTCTCTTTAAGCTCCGGTAACGTTGCTGTGCCGTGCTCACTGCTCATCCAAAGCGCAGGAAGTTTGAGGCAAAACAATGTCGCGAAAAAGGGCATATCCTTTAGTAGCAGATAAAAGAAAGAGGAAGAGGAGAAAAAACGGCAAGATAAAGGTATGTTTGCATGTCTTGGTAATGGAATGTTTATCAAAGAGATTTGTGTAGCTGTTAATAACAAATTAGCTCGCTAATTAAAAACCAGAGAAATGCATCTTTTAACTGGCCGGTAAAACAGCTTAATATTCATGCTAACGTGTTTGTATTTGAGTAGTACTGAGCTTAACTTTGCGTTGATTCTGGGGGTTGGCTCTATATATTTCGGCTTTTTCTTTGGGCTTCAAAATAAAGTTTTTGCTAATGTTTGATAGCAAACATTAATTAAAACGTCACCTTGTTTGCTAGTAAGCGCGGTGCTAGAAGTATGTTTTTGCATCGGGCTACTAGTTATAGTTTGAAATTCGTTGTTTGCACAAATTGTTTGTTGCAGAGCATTGTAATTGATTCGGAGTAAAATAAACATATTCTTTATTAAATCAACTCAAAAGTTCTGTGAAACTTCCCCAGGATGTTAAAGTACTTTAGAGGATCAGCCCAGTGCCAGTCCACATCCTCAGGCTCCACTGTGGGTAAAGCATCAGCTGAGGGAAAGACTGTCACCATGCCATATAGATTTGATTTCTAAGTATAAGAATTACACCTAAAGGGAAATTTAGTCAAAATATTTCATTAATATGTATATTAATATGTGTGTATATGTAAGTATGTATTTCATCATAGGTCCATCTCCATCATCTACAGAGCTCAGTCCTGCTGACTGTCCCCTCTGTGTCTGCAACCACAGCTGATCTACCTGGTAAATTAACACCAAAACACCCTTTATAATTTCCAAGATCTCTGCATTCCACACAAGAAACCTCAGAATAATCTCACGTATCTTCTGGCCTAACACCATCTCCAACCAACAGTTGCTTGCTCGGACAAACCAAGAAAGTATAGAGACAATTATTACAAGAAAGCGGTGGAGATGGATTGGACACATCATGCGAAAAGAACAGGATTGCATTACAAGAACCGCTCTACACTGGACACCTGAAGGCACTCGAAAGAGAGGACGGCCCAAAGAGACCTGGCGTCGAACAGTGGAGAAAGAACTGGAAGCCATGAAGCAGACCTGGAGTTCTACCCAAAAGCTCACCCAAAACAGACAGGAGTGGAGATCCTTTGTTGCTGCCCTACATGCCACTAGGCATAAAGGGCAGTAAGAAAGAGACCCTTTATAATTGCTCATTGTACTGCAGAACTATCTGAGATTAATAATTATGTCCAAAACTGTAATTAATGTCCATATTTTTTGTCATTGTCTTTCTTTGGTCACTTCCTCAGCACCACAACGTTCCCTTGGCACCACGGATCATCATCATCAGCTCACCAGTTGACCAACTGAGTGTCTTTCCTGTCAGATTTAGACTGAGCAGGTGATCAGAGGGCCTCTGCCTATTAAGGAGAACTTTGCATTCCCCAAAAGGCATGATGGCCAAAGTTACCATTACTATAGACAGTTAGTCAATGGGGAAAAAGTCAAGCGGAGCTGGCTGACTTATTCAAGTAGTAAAGATGTTATATGATATATATAAAGAGATATATAGATATTTCTAAGTGATTGTATTTGTTGTTGCACTTTATTGTTGTTCTTGCACTACAACTTTTTACTTTTTGCACATTGCTGTTGCAGTTTTTTTAAGCCAAAAAAGTAAATAAACCAGATGACACTTTTACAGTAAATGCAATGCTTTTCCCCCTTATCCAAGCCTTTTATTGAAAGCAGCTATTTATTTTCATATTGCCTTATTTAAATAATTCCCTCTCTCTCTCATATAATCACCCCAAGTCTGCAACTGTGTCCCATACCTCAGAAACTTTACAACCACAAACTAGAGACCTGGAGCATTCAGAGGATGGATGGCTGACACACTAGATTCACAATGAGCAGCAACACAACACAAGTGCTGACATACAAACGCACAAAATACACAAATCTACTAAATGTCAAAAGTTTCTGAAACCAGATCACAGCATGGATTTTCCTCTGCTGGTCTAAAGGGCTTGGAGTCTGAATGTGGGATTCTGGAAGAGTTTTTTCACTTCTTGAGTGCTCAAAAAAAGGTAACATTTAAGCACCAAAATAATGGTATCAACACAAAAAATGCTGCAACAATTTGAGACGTCAGCATTAGAATAACAATAAAACACTTTCAAAAAGCTGCTTAGACTTGCTCTATGTGGTCAGGGCCTAAAAAAATAGGCAGAATTTTGGAACATTGTTCACTGTGAAGCTTTATTAATGAACAGAATGTGACTAGCAGGAAGTTGACAATGTTGTGGTTCTTCCACCTGGATTAAATAATACCATAAAATTCCTTCATGATCTACCTAAATATAATTTTATTATAAAAAAAGTATTTGCTTCTGATCACACTGTATCATTTTACATCCATTAAAGCTACTTTATTGTTACAGAACAAAGCCACCAACCTCTGCCGGACCTCCTTCATCTGCAGCCCGTAGATAACGGCGTTCAGGGCCGGCAGGACGACGTGTCCCAGCACGGCGGCCACCTTCCTGTGGTCCGCCAGCTGAGGGAAGCGGTGCAGGATCACGATGATGAAGCCGGAAACCAGCAGGATGGCGTAGACCGCCAGGTGTGTGGCGCAGGTCTGCAGCGCTCGGCTGTTCAGATTCTTGTTCTTGCTGCTCAGACA
This sequence comes from Centropristis striata, assembly GCF_030273125.1. Taxonomy (NCBI): domain Eukaryota; kingdom Metazoa; phylum Chordata; class Actinopteri; order Perciformes; family Serranidae; genus Centropristis; species Centropristis striata. The sequence goes on along the minus strand of NC_081531.1, from coordinate 1,602,465 downwards.
CACGATGGCGATCCTCAGGTAGGTGAGCGTCACGCTGCCGATGGACGAGCCCAGCAGCAGCACGGTGTAGCCGAGGCCGTAGATGTTGTTGATGAGGACGCTCTCACAGGACAGCTTGAACACAGAGGCGTTGTCGCAGAAAAGGTTGAATATAACCGACCTGCAGCGTGACAGGCGGGCGCTGAGGCCCACGAGGATCAGCACCAGAACGACGGCTGATCCCCACGCCGCCGCCGACAGCGACGCCACCATCCTGCCGGTCATGATGTTGGCGTAGCGCAGCGGGTTGCAGATGGCCACGTAGCGGTCGAACGCCATGATCATGAGCACGGTGTGGGAGGCGCTGGCATGTAGATGAACACAGAACGCCTGGACGACACAGTGGACGTAACGAATGTGGCGCTCTGATATCAGAAGGTCTCTGAGCACATGAGGGATGATTATCGTCGCCCCGAACACGTCGTTAACGCTCATGTTGCAGAAGAGCAGGTACATGGGCTGCTGCAGGCTGCGCTCCATGGAGATCAGCACCACCAGGCCCAGGTTGGACACCATGATGAAGATGTAGATGAGGAGGAGGAGGACGAAGGCGGGGACGGAGGACTGGGGACTGACCTTTAACCCCTCCAGCTGCAGCAGATCTGCATCTAAAGTCCTGTTTTCCATTCTGTCACACAGCTAGAAAGAGTTCTGCATAGACAACTGTGCAGGTTACTGTATAACAGCAAAGTTCAGTTCCAGTCAAGCAACAAGAATTCACTGTAACATTTCAAAAACATCTTCATGAAGTGAATGTCTATGTGTCCACATCAGAATTTTGTTACTCTGAACTGTTTTTGGCGTCCAACAAATAAAATCATTTCTTTTCATTTCAGCAAAAAGGTTGATTTAGTGAAATTACATTAAACACATTGTGCATCAAAATGGTAAGTAAAGAATAAACAGTGTCACAACAATGAACAGAGACTCTGTTTCTGCAAAGACACAGTCAGTTTCATCCAGATCAGGAAAAACCTTCAAAAAAGCCTTTAAAAAAGGAAGAAACCTCTACCAACACACAGATACAAACATTGATGTTGAATTTGTTAAATGTATTTTTTTCAGTCGTGAGCAGCTCATAATAACTTTGAATGCATCAGAGTGAAGGCAGAAACACACATGGCAGGCAAACATTTGGATGGACCCTTCGTCTGAAAGAAGTGTGAAGTTCTGTTTGCAGAAGACATTATCCTCCACAGCAGTGAGAACTCATTTATGATCTGCGGCAGTAAACGAAGGCTGAATTTGTCTCACAACATGCTGTTAACTCATGAAACCTCCCTCCACCTCCAGCAGTCAAACCGAACACACTTTTATCTGTTCGTCAGCTGCAGCGTCACACGCTGACCGGCCAACTGTTGCCTGGAAACTAGTGATGCTGAGTACCAAACATCATCACCAACTAGTTTAAAAAGTAACTTCTTAAATATGAAATAATGCACGGCAAGTTTAAAACATCTTCAGTAGAATATTCTTCTGGAAAAAAAACACCTTTTGAATATACTACCTAATTACTTTTGGTTTGAAAGCTTGAAGCTTTTGTCGTATTCTCACCAACATGACTGTATAAAGCACATTACTACATGAACTTGTTTGTGTAAATGTATCATTTTTATCAAGCCAAACGTCCATAAAACACAAAGGAAACAGCTTCTTGAACTTTATTTATTGTGGAAGGAAAAGCCAACTCAGAAAGCTACAATGAAAATACAACTTTTAGCATTTCTTCTGCCTGTTGTCGGATTTAGAAGTTCTTACATAAACTGTAACAGCAAAATTACATTTAAAAAAAATCAGCACTATGGTATTATAATAATGCAGGAAGTGCACAGTAAAAAAAGTGACTTATGTATAATTAAAAAAAAAAGACTGAATATAATAATATTAATTATTATAAAAACAAACTACATGATCTCAGCAACACTTAAGAAAACTGGGCTCCAGGTCATCCGAGAGGGACGGACGAGCCTTCATTACAGATACAAAAATGTGAGTCTGGGACTGGGAGTCAGAGTTGGGGACTGGGGGTCAGAGTCGGGGTCTGGGAGACAGAGTCGGGGCCTGGGAGACAGAGTCGGGGACTGCGAGACAGAGTTGGGGACTGGGAGTCAGAGTCGGGGTCTGGGAGTCAGAGTTGGGGACTGGGAGACAGCATGTGTATGAGGCTGTGTTAGCACCCACTGCATCATGGGTAACTGCCACAGCGGTGAAGGCTATTAATGCCATTAATGCTGATAGGTACATACAGGTTTTGTTGCAAAACATGCTGCCGTCCAGACCTGCGTATTCCACCAAGGCACATTTAGTGGAGCGGCTAAGTGCTCATTTTTGCCAGAATCTTTCAGTTTATGATACAAGCGTGAAAATTGGCATGAACACTCTCCATGGGTCACTTAACAAGAAAATTGTCCGAGACATTTGAAATTTTAAGATGGCGGCCATTTTTCAAGATGGCCGACACCTAAGTGGAGCAGTTAAGTGATATAATGGTTTATTTGCTGATACAAGCATAAAAATTGGCATGAGCAGTCTCTGTTGGTCACTTGACAATAACCCACCCACAGTTACTTGAAATTCCAAGATGGCGGCCATTTTTCAAGATGGCCGACACCTTAGTGGAGCAATTGAATGATATAATGGTTTATTTGGTGATACAATCATAAAAATTGGCCTGAGCAGTCTCCATGGGTCACTTAACAAGAAAATTGTCAGAGACATTTGAAAGTGTAAGATGGCGGCCATTTTTCAAGATGGCCGACACCTTAGTGCAGCAATTAAATTATATAATGGTTTATTTGGTGATACAAGCATAAAAATTGGCATGAGCAGTATCTGTGGGTCACTTCACAATAACCCACCCACAGTTACTTGAAATTCCAAGATGGTGGCCATTTTCAAGATGGCCGACACCTTAGTGGAGCAATTGAATGATATAATGTTTTTTTTGATGATACAAGCATAAAAATTGGCATGAGCAGTATCTGTAGGTCACTTGACAATAAGCAACGCACAGTTACTTGAAATTCCAAGATAGCGGCCATTTTTCAAGATGGCCGACACCTTAGTGGAGCAGTTAAGTGATACAATGGTTTATTGGGTCATATACGCATAAAAACTGGCATGAGTAGTATCTGTGGGTCACTTGACAATAAGCCAGCCACAGCTACTTGAAATTTCAAGGCGGCAATTTTTTTTTTCAGGATGACTGCCGCCTGCCATGTGGGCCTTTCAATTACAATAGGCCACCCACAGTTACTTGGGTTGACAAAAAAACACTCCCAGCCACTTGAAATTTCTATTTTCAAGATGGCTGCCCCCTGGATCCTCAAAAGATAAATTTTCTCAGAGAAATGTATTGGGTTTTAGATTATTCTGGAAAACAAGTTTTAACACATCATAATACAGTTGTTTTGATTTGTTGATCATAGACAGATTAGACAAGGGTGAGTATCTGCACTACCAGGGCACACTGGTGATATATGACTGCTGTTAAACTCAGAGTGGGGTTCAACGTCAGCTAATTGTAAAGTTAGTCAAAGAAGAGACGACAACTCTCTGAGTAGTTTTAGTTAACCGGGTGGTGTACAGATCGTACAGGGTAAAAATGGCATTGGATGAACAATTGGACTAAGTGTAGGGTTAAGGCATGAACTTAGTTGTATCCCATTCATCAAAGTGCTTATTAAAAAGTGGTAAAAGGCTAAACCCTTGGCCTCTGCCTTTGAATTTTCTGCAGACATTGCAGAAGCAATCATAACAGTTGAGAAAACAAACAGCAGGACACCAAGGTCATACTGGTTATGATACCATTGCCACAAATGTTCCATAATTTCATAAAATAAATGCTCTGCCTATCTTACGTAGTCCAACCCGACTAGATGAAGGTGAAGGCATAGAAAGCACATTGACAAGAAACAGAGTCATTCAAGCTGTAAACTTATGTTCAACAACACACAGCTGGAAAGGGCAAAAAAAAGGCATCCACTGCTGCTAAAGACACTGAAGATACCAAAGATATCCATGTCAAGAGGTCAAGAAGATCCCAGACTTCTTATGAGGCTGGATATGTGTGGGGACAGGCATTGAACAGACACCCACAAATGCCGAGCCCGTCCGACTGGGGATGGGTTAAACAGGACAAGGAGTGGAAAGTCTTCTGGACTCCACTTCCACCTATTGCGGAGAGTTGTTGGGAGTTGACAAAATGTGGGTGCACCAAGGCTTGTACTGGAAAGTGTAAGTGCTACAGATATGGACTCAGTTGCCCCTGCTAGAACGTATTTGCTTGTTTCTTTTGCCAGTGTTATTCCTTGTTGTCCTTTGTGTTTTCAAGTGTAGGCCTATGGCTCGGCTTCCCCTCGCCACATCGGCGCATTATGTTCTATTTTGTCACCAGCCTATTACTGTGACATGTTCAGTTTTTACTTTGTAGCATTGCTTTCACATTTTCAGTTTAGTTCCCTAGTATAGTTTCAGATACTTTTTGTCATGGTTCCGTGTCAGCCAGAGCTGCTGTTGCCTCTGGATCTGTCATTATTGCCATTCAATATTAACCATTGCTCAATTATTATTTTGGAGCACTGTCCGTTCAGCACCACAACTGTGTTTCCCCACCGCTTAGTATTTATTTGGCATGTTTAATGGCAGTAGTAATGGCAGTAGTAATGGTTAGTTATAAAAAAAGTAATTAAAAAAAGTATTTACAAAAGCCCTCATGGTAAGGGAGCCTGTGTACCTCGGTGAACCCGGAGAGCTACGCCGGTGGGAGGGAACTCCTGTCAGGTTTTACCAAACTGGACAGGTCGTGGGCAAGGATTCAGACAAAGCACAGTCAAACAACCTCTCTTGAGGAACCCAATACATTTCTATGAGAAAATTCATAATGTAAAGGCCCACATGGCAGGCGGCAGTCATCCTGAAAAAAAAAATTGCCGCCTTGAAATTTCAAGTAGCTGTGGCTGGCTTATTGTCAAGTGACCCACAGATACTGCTCATGCCAGTTTTTATGCGTATATGACCCAATAAACCATTGTATCACTTAACTGCTCCACTAAGGTGTCGGCCATCTTGAAAAATGGCCGCTATCTTGGAATTTCAAGTAACTGTGCGTTGCTTATTGTCAAGTGACCTACAGATACTGCTCATGCCAATTTTTATGCTTGTATCACCAAATAAACCATTATATCATTCAATTGCTCCACTAAGGTGTCGGCCATCTTGAAAATGGCCGCCATCTTGGAATTTCAAGTAACTGTGGGTGGGTTATTGTGAAGTGACCCACAGATACTGCTCATGCCAATTTTTTTGCTTGTATCACCAAATAAACCATTATATAATTTAATTGCTCCACTAAGGTGTCGGCCATCTTGAAAAATGGCCGCCATCTTACACTTTCAAATGTCTCGGACAATTTTCTTGATAAGTGACCCATGGAGACTGCTCAGGCCAATTTGTATGCTTGTGTCACCAAATAAACCATTATATCATTCAATTGCTCCACTAAGGTGTCGGCCATCTTGAAAAATGGCCGCCATCTTGGAATTTCAAGTAACTGTGAGTGGGTTATTGTCAAGTGACCAACAGAGACTGCTCATGCCAATTTTTATGCTTGTATCACCAAATAAACCATTATATCACTTAACTGCTCCACTTAGGTGTCGGCAATCTTGAAAAATGGCCGCCATCTTAAAATTTTAAATGTCTCGGACAATTTTCTTGTCAAGTGACCCATGGAGAGTGTTCATGCCAATTTTCACGCTTGTATCATAAACTGAAAGATTATATCACTTAGCCGCTCCACTAATTCCAACAGCTTTGAAGGAAAAGAGTTCAGGTACAACCACCGAAGTCGTATATCAGCATGAATGTGAAAGAATTTCAGTTTAAAAGCTTCAACAGTTGGTGTCCTCAGTTCTTAATGTGTTCTCAGTGTTCTTAATGTTGCAGGCATCATTTCAGAATGAGTGTCTGTTAACAACAAACAATGAAGTTTATCAATGTGAATATTATTTATTAGATTGTCTTTAGACAGTTTTCAATTCAATATATGTCAAAAAGGACGAGCAAATGATCACTCTCTGTTTTGTTGGCATTTGAGACAGCACCCCAAGGTTGAAAAAGCAACAATAGAAAAGCACATTTCTTCTCATACTTTAAAATGTATATACACATTACAATGACGGCAAAACCTTCCTGGTCTGGAAGAATCGAGACAGGAATTTTCGTATCTCTTTAGACTGAACTCCATAAATAACAGGGTTGAGGCAGCCGGGGATGATGTGAAACACAATAGCAGCAACTTTTCTGTAGTCTGAGTACTGAGGGAAGCGATGCAGCATGATGATGAGCATTCCACATAAAAACACAACTAGATAAACAGAGAGATGAGTGCTGCACGTCTTTAAGGCTTTACTGTTCAAAGACTTGTTCTTACTGGTGAGACAGACGACTGTAATCTTAGTGTAGGTGAGAACCATGCTGCCTATGGAACTTGTAAGCAGGACAACAGTGAAAGTGAGGCCGTACGCATTATTAATAAACACACTCTCACAGGAGAGTTTAAACAGAGAGGCATTGTCACAAAAAGGGTTTGAGATCAGAGTTCTGCATCGGTTCAGTCGAATGGTCAGACCCAGCAGAATCCCGATCAAAACAAGTGCTACTCCCCAGGCAGAAACTGTCAGCTTGATCACCATTTTGTTGGTCATTATGGCAGCATAACGCAGTGGATTACAGATAGCCACATATCTGTCAAAGGCCATAATCATCAGCACTGTGTGGCAACAGGTGCCGAATATGTGTGAGGTAAAAGCTTGCACTACACACTCAATACAATAATAACTAATGAAATGCTCAGTTGGAGGCTGTAAGATATCTGAAAGCAAACGGGGCATCATGATCGAGTTCCCAACAATGTCATTAACTGGCAGGTTGCAGAAAAGCAGATACATGGGCTGGTGAAGGCTTTTGTCAATGAAAATCAGGACTACAATGCCAACATTTGTAATCATTATAAAGAGGTAGGAGAAGAAGAAGAAAAGAAAGACAGGGTACATTGAGTATTTAGAAACTTTTAAGCCCTCCAACTGCACTGTGAAGCTGTTGAATGTGAAGTTTTCCATCAACCTGAAACAAACAGTAAGCCAGTATAAACTTTGAGCACATGATGTAGTTCGCCAAAAGATTAAAGCTACACAAACTAAAGTGAAAGAATTATATTTCAAAAATGTTAATGAAAAATTAAAGAAAGACCATTACTGTTCAGTAATACCTTCTTGAGTCTTTGTCTGGCTGCAGGCTGTTTGTCTTTGTTGGTTGGTAACATCCAAAGAAGGTCTCTCTCCTTCTTACAGTTTCTTATAGTTACACTTTGATTCTTGGGGGAGCCATTCCATGTCAAACACATGAAATCATTCAACATTATGTAATCATGATGGCTTTAATCCTCATGGTTAAGAGTTATAGTAGTCCAACCAGCTTTAAACCATTAAATAATAGCATAATTATGAAATTGTTCAAATCAAAATTATCTTCAAAACATGAAGTACTATATGAACTACAAAAGCATTTGCTGCAGAAAAAGTGTGTTAATGCTGAAAGCTAAACAGCTGATGATTAATTGCAATGCTGGCCTACATGTTTTAGAAGGTGAAGTAAAAGGAATAATTAGGCTTTGATGAACAGATATGTGATTTTTACTGCTGGCAGACTTGTGTCACTTTAGTGTGACTATTGATGGTGCGAACTTAAACAGAAAATAGTCCTAGAAGGCATATAGTTGTTGGGGGAGTTTCTCTGTGGACAGTTCCCCTCAGGGAGTCCCAAGAACTGTTGGTCCGAAAATGCCAGGAAATCCAGACTGCCTCCAGAAGTTAGTAGTCAGAGTCAGGATGTTCAGGATGCCAGACTGCCCGTGATGATTGACACGATGGGCAGAGCTGTCGGAACTCAGACTGTGGTAACAAACCGCACTTTGGATGAAATCAAGGAGCAACTGACGGCCCTGGAAAAGCGACTGAATCGATCCGGAGACCAGTATGGACATTATCGACAAGATGAGTAGCAGAAAATTGCTGCCTCTTTCGCCTACAGCCCAAATTCCAATCTTATCTGGCCTCCCTCCAAACAGCCCTGACTCAAGGTCTTTTGGAAAATCTCCCCTGTTGAGTGCTTCAGCGAGACTCTCCCTCCCCCGCCCCCCCTCTCAACCTCCCACAGCCACCTTTTGACTGTCTGCAGCAGGTGATGATGCGCCACCATTGGCCAGTAGTGATGGTGAGTGGACCAGGAGAGGAACATTCCCATCTGGGGCCGAACCAGATCCACGGCAGTGAGACCAGCAGGAGTGATGGAGCAGGACCACAGCTCCACACCCTGTGAAGAGAGAGCAGAGAAAACTGCGAGTACTCTGGGAAAATAAAAGCTTGTGTCATGTATTATTGGGACAGAGAGAAAGAGGGCCCCGGTGTATCGTGTCCCCCGACACATTGGGCCTATAGCGGCATAACTAGTGGCTGGTCCAAGGCAGGCCTCGGCCAGCCCTAACTATAGGCTTTGTCAAAGAGGAAAGTTTTAAGTTTACTCTTGAATAAAGAGAGGGTGTCTGCCTCCCGTACTGCGACTGGGAGATGATTCCACAAGAGAGGAGCTTGATAACTGAAGGCTCTGGCTCCCAATCTAGTTTTAAGGACTTTAGGAACCACAAGTAACATAGAATTTTGGGAGCGTAGTGCTCTAGAAGGGTAATATGGCATTATGAGGTCTTTAAGATATGATGGTGCCTGACCATTTAGAGCTTTGTAAGTAAGAAGAAGGATTTTGAACTCAATTCTGGATTTTACAGGTAGCCAGTGCAGCGAAGCTAGAACAGGAGAAATATGATCTCTTTTCTTGGTTCTTGTTAGTACACGAGCCGCAGCATTTTGGACTAACTGAAGAGTTTTAAGGGATTTATTGGAGCAGCCTGACAGTAAGGAATTACAGTAATCTAACCTTGAAGTAACAAAAGCATGAACTAATTTTTCTGCATCCTTTTGAGACAGGATGTGTCTAATTTTTGTAATTTTACGTAGGTGAAAAAATGCAGTCCTTGAAGTTTGTTTTATATGGGAGTTAAATGACAGATCCTGATCAAAGATAACTCCGAGATTCCTTATGGTGGTATTGGAGGCCAGGGTAATGCCATCGATGCTAATTAAGTCTTTAGATAATGAGTTTCAGAGGTGTTCGGGTCCCAGCACAATCACTTCCGTTTTTTCCGAGTTTAACATTAGGAAGTTGTGGACCATCCAGGTTTTTATGTCTTTAAGGCATGCATTAAGTTTGGCTAGCTGATCAGTTTCACCGGGCTTGATTGATATATATAACTGAGTGTCATCAGCATAACAATGAAAGTTAATTGAATGTTTTCTAATTATATTACCTAGAGGGAGCATATAAAGGGTGAATAAAATTGGTCCAAGCACAGAACCCTGTGGAACACCGTGGTTAACATCAGTGCGCACGGACGATTCATTATTCACATGAACAAACTGGAAACGGTCTAATAAGTACGATTTAAACCAGCCCAGTGCCGTTCCTCTAATGCCAATTACATGTTCCAGTCTCTGTAATAAGATACGATGGTCAATTGTATCAAATGCAGCACTCAGATCTAGTAAGACAAGGACTGACACAAGTCCATTATCAGAAGAAATTAAAAGGTCATTTGTAATTTTTACCAATGCTGTTTCTGTGCTATGATGAGTTCTAAATCCTGACTGGAAGTCCTCATATAGACTATTGTGTCCTTTGCGACTGCTTTCTCCAGGATCTTAGAGATGAAGGGGAGGTTAGATATTGGTCTATAGTTTGCTAAAACGCCAGGATCTAGATTAACCTTTTTGAGAAGAGGTTTAATTACAGCTACTTTAAATGATTGTGGCACATAGCCTGTTAATAATGACAAGTTGATTGCATCTAAGAAAGAAGTGCCCGTTAAAGGTAGAACCTCTTTAAGCAGCCTTGTTGGTATGGGGTCTAGGAGACAGGTTGACGGTTTAGATGAGGAAATCATTGAGGTTAGTTGTTGGAAAGTGATGGGAGCGAAGCAGTCTAAATGTATATCAGGGTTTGTACCCGTTTCTAAGGCTCCAGGGTTTAAGGATGCCTCAGTACCAGTTAATGGCAGGAGGTAGTGAATTTTAATTCTAATAGTTATAATTTTCTCATTGAAAAAGCTCATAAAATCATTACTAGTGAGGGCAATAGGAATACATGGTTCAATAGAGCTGTGACTCTCTGTCAGCCTGGCTACAGTGCTGAAAAGGAATCTTGGGTTGTTCTTATTTTTCTCAATTAATGACGAATAATAGGCTGATCTGGCTTTACGGAGGATTTGCTTATATGCTTTAAGACTGTCCTGCCAGGTTAAAAGAAATTCATCCAGCTTAGTTGAACGCCATTTCCTTTCGAGCTTTCGTGAAATTTGCTTCAGTTCACGGGTTTGAGAATTATACCATGGAGTTAACTTTTGCTGTTTTATTATTTTCTTTTTTAGTGGGGCAATAAAATCTAGCGTTGTTCGCAGTGAATCTGCAGTACTGTCGACAAAGTTAGAACCTGGTTTAAATAACTTAGCTTTGGGAGGACGGGGGACAGACACAGTCTCTATGGGATTTTGGGTGGATGACTGCTCAAAGGGAAAGGCAGAGAAGTGTTTTACACTGCGACTCTGCCTCCTGGTCTCAACTCTGATTTGTCACGGGTTTGGACCGCTAATAAACTTGGTCAGGTTGCTAGATATGAGAGCGGCTCCATCCAAAGTGGGATGAACACCATCTCTTCTAATAAGACCAGGTCTCCTCCAGAAAGTTTGCCAATGATTAACGAAGACCACGTTGTTTGCTGGACACCACCTCGACAACCAGCGCTGGAGCGATGAAATGCGGCTACACATATCATCGCTGGTCAAATTTGGCAGGGGACCAGAGAAAACTACGGAGTCCGACATTGTTTTGGCATATGCACACACCGATTCCACATTAATTTTTGTGACCTCCGATTGACGTAACCGGGTGTCATTACTGCCGACGTGAATAACAACTTTACTGTATTAACGTTTATCCTTAGCCAGCAGTTTCAAAAAGGATTCAATGTCGCCCGCTCTGGCCCCCGGGATGCACTTAACTATGGTGCCTGGTTTCGCTAACTTCACGTTCCGAAGAATGGAGTCGCCAATGATCAGAGTTGGCTTCTCAGTAGGTGTGTTACTGAGTGGGGAGAATCTGTTGGAGACGTGAAGCGGTTGGTGGTTAACCATCGTGGGCCTCGGCTTCTGACTATTCCCCCTTCGGACATTCACCCAGCCGTCCGGCCGCTCGGGAGGTGTCGGGGAACGGCTAGCTACGCTATGTGCATCCTAACTCATCAGAGTTTTGGTCTATTTCTTCAGTTTCTGAATCATTCTCATTCTGCCTGTATATACATACAATACATATATGTATTGTAATGAACTAAGTCAATGTGTTGCTGTTATTATGAGTTCACCAGTTGTTTACAGGTGTTTGTGTTATGCACTTATATTACTAGCAGAGGTCAGTGTGCTTTAAGTGAGACTTACTGGTCGGGGAGGTTGTCTCAGAGAACTGGGGGATTGTGGGTTGTTGTTGTTGCTGCGGCTTTTGTACATCGTGGAAAAAAGTTTAAACTTTAAACAGTAGACACAAGTCTTGTGTATTGGTGTATTAATCCACGTTTCGATAGGTCATATAGTTTTTTATCAATCCCTGTTCAATGACCGTGATCAATGGTCATTGAACCATTTTTTGGAGAAATTTTGGAGAAATTCTGAGATTATTTTTTGGAGAAATTCTGAGATTATAATGGGTGTGTATTGCATGGACTGTTCGTGTCACAGTGTGTGACATCATCACCAGAAAAAATTGTCAAAAAATAAATTTGAAAACTGCGCTCCAGGCCGCAAATTCCACTCTACAGAAATAATTTATACATAGAAACGTAGGAAAATTAGTCTTCTCCCTCACAAGCCTCTGGTAAAGCTGTCAGAGTTATAGTTTGGGCGTAGGACGCACAGATGATCCACCAACACGCACCAACAGCCTCATTGGCTCCCATATTAAAAATGCAGGAAGATTTCTGTAGAAAAGCATATTTAACAGTTTTTCAGATCGGTCTAACAAAGCTATTTCTTCATTTTTCTTCACAAAAAACATATGTAGACGTTCAGGAAGAACTCAGGACGCTCAAAGTGAAGTCGGATCAATGATAGGTATTATGGTTTTGCCAAAAATGCTTTCTGTTCGAGGCCAGAAATTCCAGTCTGTCCACCTCTGGCTGTTGTCACTGTTCCGGAACATTCTACAGTTGGTGGCAGTTAATTCTGTTGATTGCTCTGCTCTGATTGCCTTTGATCCTTTGATGTTATTACAGTTACAGATACACGCGCACACACATGCGGGCGTAAGCGCCCATACTCCTCCAGATACACATGTTTCTCACACACACACACACACACACACACACACATTTTGAGGTCAAAGGGCATAGGTTGCTGTGTAAAGAAATACTTGAAAATGAATATTTGTTGTAGGTGTGCTCATTGTATATAATATAGCATCATAACATTACTAGTATTAATTGTTTGAAATCTCTGAAGAATCTCATCATAGTGTACACACACCGGCAGTAGCCCCCGTGGCCCTTTCAGAATTTCCCCAGAGGAAATTTTCTAGTTATTATATTATTGCACAAAAACACAATTTTATATCAACAGAGTGCTGCTGCTGATGTAGGCCTAGTGATTCTTACTGCCTCTCTTTAACCTCCGGTAACGTTGCTGTGCCGTGCTCACTGCTCATCCAAAGCGCAGGAAGTTTGAGGCAAAACAATGTCGCGAAAAAGGGCATATCCTTTAGTAGCAGATAAAAGAAAGAGGAAGAGGAGAAAAAACGGCAAGATAAAGGTATGTTTGCATGTCTTGGTAATGGAATGTTTATCAAAGAAATTTGTGTAGCTGTTAATAACAAATTAGCTCGCTAATTAAAAACCAGAGAAATGCATCTTTTAACTGGCCGGTAAAACAGCTTAATATTCATGCTAACGTGTTTGTATTTGAGTAATACTGAGCTTAACTTTGCGTTGATTCTGGGGGTTGGCTCTATATATTTCGGCTTTTTCTTTGGGCTTCAAAATAAAGTTTTTGCTAATGTTTGATAGCAAACATTAATTAAAACGTCACCTTGTTTGCTAGTAAGCGCGGTGCTACAAGTATGTTTTTGCATCGGGCTACTAGTTATAGTTTGAAATTCGTTGTTTGCACAAATTGTTTGTTGCAGAGCATTGTAATTGATTCGGAGTAAAATAAACATATTCTTTATTAAATCAACTCAAAAGTTCTGTGAAACTTCCCCAGGATGTTAAAGTACTTTAGAGGATCAGCCCAGTGCCAGTCCACATCCTCAGGCTCCACTGTGGGTAAAGCATCAGCTGAGGGAAAGACTGTCACCATGCCATATAGATTTGATTTCTAAGTATCAGAATTACACCTAAAGGGAAATTTAGTCAAAATATTTCATTAATATGTATATTAATATGTGTGTATATGTAAGTATGTATTTCATCATAGGTCCATCTCCATCATCTACAGAGCTCAGTCCTGCTGACTGTCCCCTCTGTGTCTGCAACCACAGCTGATCTACCTGGTAAATTAACACCAAAACACCCTTTATAATTTCCAAGATCTCTGCATTCCACACAAGAAACCTCAGAATAATCTCACGTATCTTCTGGCCTAACACCATCTCCAACCAACAGTTGCTTGCTCGGACAAACCAAGAAAGTATAGAGACAATTATTACAAGAAAGCGGTGGAGATGGATTGGACACATCATGCGAAAAGAACAGGATTGCATTACAAGAACCGCTCTACACTGGACACCTGAAGGCACTCGAAAGAGAGGACGGCCCAAAGAGACCTGGCGTCGAACAGTGGAGAAAGAACTGGAAGCCATGAAGCAGACCTGGAGTTCTACCCAAAAGCTCACCCAAAACAGACAGGAGTGGAGATCCTTTGTTGCTGCCCTACATGCCACTAGGCATAAAGGGCAGTAAGAAAGAGACCCTTTATAATTGCTCATTGTACTGCAGAACTATCTGAGATTAATAATTATGTCCAAAACTGTAATTAATGTCCATATTTTTTGTCATTGTCTTTCTTTGGTCACTTCCTCAGCACCACAACGTTCCCTTGGCACCACGGATCATCATCATCAGCTCACCAGTTGACCAACTGAGTGTCTTTCCTGTCAGATTTAGACTGAGCAGGTGATCAGAGGGCCTCTGCCTATTAAGGAGAACTTTGCATTCCCCAAAAGGCATGATGGCCAAAGTTACCATTACTATAGACAGTTAGTCAATGGGGAAAAAGTCAAGCGGAGCTGGCTGACTTATTCAAGTAGTAAAGATGTTATATGATATATATAAAGAGATATATAGATATTTCTAAGTGATTGTATTTGTTGTTGCACTTTATTGTTGTTCTTGCACTACAACTTTTTACTTTTTGCACATTGCTGTTGCAGTTTTTTTAAGCCAAAAAAGTAAATAAACCAGATGACACTTTTACAGTAAATGCAATGCTTTTCCCCCTTATCCAAGCCTTTTATTGAAAGCAGCTATTTATTTTCATATTGCCTTATTTAAATAATTCCCTCTCTCTCATATAATCACCCCGAGTCTGCAACTATGTGCCATACCTCAGAAACTTTACAACCACAAACTAGAGACCTGGAGCATTCAGAGGATGGATGGCTGACACACTAGATTCACAATGAGCAGCAACACAACACAAGTGCTGACATACAAACGCACAAAATACACAAATCTACTAAATGTCAAAAGTTTCTGAAACCAGATCACAGCATGGATTTTCCTCTGCTGGTCTAAAGGGCTTGGAGTCTGAATGTGGGATTCTGGAAGAGTTTTTTCACTTCTTGAGTGCTCAAAAAAAGGTAACATTTAAGCACCAAAATAATGGTATCAACACAAAAAATGCTGCAACAATTTGAGACGTCAGCATTAGAATAACAATAAAACACTTTCAAAAAGCTGCTTAGACTTGCTCTATGTGGTCAGGGCCTAAAAAAATAGGCAGAATTTTGGAACATTGTTCACTGTGAAGCTTTATTAATGAACAGAATGTGATTAGCAGGAAGTTGACAATGTTGTGGTTCTTCCACCTGGATTAAATAATACCATAAAATTCCTTCATGATCTACCTAAATATAATTTTATTATAAAAAAAGTATTTGCTTCTGATCACACTGTATCATTTTACATCCATTAAAGCTACTTTATTGTTACAGAACAAAGCCACCAACCTCTGCCGGACCTCTTTCATCTGCAGCCCGTAGATAACGGCGTTCAGGGCCGGCAGGACGACGTGTCCCAGCACGGCGGCCACCTTCCTGTGGTCCGCCAGCTGAGGGAAGCGGTGCAGGATCACGATGATGAAGCCGGAAACCAGCAGGATGGCGTAGACCGCCAGGTGTGTGGCGCAGGTCTGCAGCGCTCGGCTGTTCAGATTCTTGTTCTTGCTGCTCAGACACACGATGGCGATCCTCAGGTAGGTGAGCGTCACGCTGCCGATGGACGAGCCCAGCAGCAGCACGGTGTAGCCGAGGCCGTAGATGTTGTTGATGAGGACGCTCTCACAGGACAGCTTGAACACAGAGGCGTTGTCGCAGAAAAGGTTGAATATAACCGACCTGCAGCGTGACAGGCGGGCGCTGAGGCCCACGAGGATCAGCACCAGAACGACGGCTGATCCCCACGCCGCCGCCGACAGCGACGCCACCATCCTGCCGGTCATGATGTTGGCGTAGCGCAGCGGGTTGCAGATGGCCACGTAGCGGTCGAACGCCATGATCATGAGCACGGTGTGGGAGGCGCTGGCGTGTAGATGAACACAGAACGCCTGGACGACACAGTGGACGTAACGAATGTGGCGCTCTGATATCAGAAGGTCTCTGAGCACATGAGGGATGATTATCGTCGCCCCGAACACGTCGTTAACGCTCATGTTGCAGAAGAGCAGGTACATGGGCTGCTGCAGGCTGCGCTCCATGGAGATCAGCACCACCAGGCCCAGGTTGGACACCATGATGAAGATGTAGATGAGGAGGAGGAGGACGAAGGCGGGGACGGAGGACTGGGGACTGACCTTTAACCCCTCCAGCTGCAGCAGATCTGCATCTAAAGTCCTGTTTTCCATTCTGTCACACAGCTAGAAAGAGTTCTGCATAGACAACTGTGCAGGTTACTGTATAACAGCAAAGTTCAGTTCCAGTCAAGCAACAAGAATTCACTGTAACATTTCAAAAACATCTTCATGAAGTGAATGTCTATGTGTCCACATCAGAATTTTGTTACTCTGAACTGTTTTTGGCGTCCAACATATAAAATCATTTCTTTTCATTTCAGCAAAAAGGTTGATTTAGTGAAATTACATTAAACACATTGTGCATCAAAATGGTAAGTAAAGAATAAACAGTGTCACAACAATGAACAGAGACTTTTATCCAAAAGGAACAGAGACTCTGTTTCTGCAAAGACACAGTCAGTTTCATCCAGATCAGGAAAAACCTTCAAAAAAGCCTTTAAAAAAGGAAGAAACCTCTACCAACACACAGATACAAACATTGATGTTGAATTTGTTAAATGTATTTTTTTCAGTCGTGAGCAGCTCATAATAACTTTGAATGCATCAGAGTGAAGGCAGAAACACACATGGCAGGCAAACATTTGGATGGACCCTTCGTCTGAAAGAAGTGTGAAGTTCTGTTTGCAGAAGACATTATCCTCCACAGCAGTGAGAACTCATTTATGATCTGCGGCAGTAAACGAAGGCTGAATTTGTCTCACAACATGCTGTTAACTCATGAAACCTCCCTCCACCTCCAGCAGTCAAACCGAACACACTTTTATCTGTTCGTCAGCTGCAGCGTCACACGCTGACCGGCCAACTGTTGCCTGGAAACTAGTGATGCTGAGTACCAAACATCATCACCAACTAGTTTAAAAAGTAACTTCTTAAATATGAAATAATGCACGGCAAGTTTAAAACATCTTCAGTAGAATATTCTTCTGGAAAAAAAACACCTTTTGAATATACTACCTAATTACTTTTGGTTTGAAAGCTTGAAGCTTTTGTCGTATTCTCACCAACATGACTGTATAAAGCACATTACTTCATGAACTTGTTTGTGTAAATTTATCATTTTTATCAAGCCAAACGTCCATAAAACACAAAGGAAACCGCTTCTTGAACTTTATTTATTGTGGAAGGAAAAGCCAACTCAGAAAGCTATAATGAAAATACAACTTTTAGCATTTCTTCTGCCTGTTGTCGGATTTAGAAGTTCTTACATAAACTGTAACAGCAAAATTACATTTTAAAAAAAATCAGCACTATGGTATTATAATAATGCAGGAAGTGCACAGTAAAAAAAGTGACTTATGTATAATTAAAAAAAAAAGACTGAATATAATAATATTAATAATAAAAATAAAAAACAAACTACATGATCTCAGCAACACTTCAGAAAACCAGAGGAAACAGTTTGTTTCTGCTTCTGCTCAGCAGATCAACAACATCTTTTCTGGGCTCCGGGTCATCCGAGAGGGACGGACGAGCCTTCATTACAGATACAAAAATGTGAGTCGGGGACTGGGAGTCAGAGTCGGGGTCTGGGAGACAGAGTCGGGGCCTGGGAGACAGAGTTGGGGACTGGGAGACAGAGTCGGGGTCTGGGAGACAGAGTCGGGGCCTGGGAGACAGAGTTGGGGACTGGGAGACAGAGTCGGGGACTGGGAGTCAGAGTCGGGGTCTGGGAGACAGAGTTGGAGACTGGGAGACAGAGTCAGGGTCCAGGAGGCCAGGCTCATTTGAGATGGACTGGCACAAAGTGTAAAAATGTGCCGTGGTCTGATGATACCACATTTTAAATACAGACAAATTCATGGACTAGGAAACAAAATGAGAGACCTGGAAGACATATTCAGAGACTAGGAGTAGGGACTAGGAGGCCAGGCTCATCTGACACAAACGGAAAAATGTGTGAGCCCACGTTTCAGAGTTTTTCTAAATCCTGGACGTGTTTTAAAGGACCGTTCAACCACAAAGTTCAACAGCATGTGTATGAGGCTGTGTTAGCACCCACTGCGTCATGGATAACTGCCACAGCGGTGAAGGCTATTAATCCCATTAATGCTGATAGGTACATACAGGTTTTGTTGCAAAACATGCTGCCGTCCAGACCTGCGTATTTCACCAAGGCACATTCCAACAGCTTTGAAGGAAAAGAGTTCAGGTACAACCACCGAAGTCGTATATCAGCATGAATGTGAAAGAATTTCAGTTTAAAAGCTTCAACAGTTGGTGTCCTCAGTTCTTAATGTGTTCTCAGTGTTCTTAATGTTGCAGGCATCATTTCAGAATGAGTGTCTGTTAACAACAAACAATGAAGTTTATCAATGTGAATTTTATTTATTAGATTGTCTTTAGACAGTTTTCAATTCAATATATGTCAAAAAGGACGAGCAAATGATCACTCTCTGTTTTGTTGGCATTTGAGACAGCACCCCAAGGTTGAAAAAGCAACAATAGAAAAGCACATTTCTTCTCATACTTTAAAATGTATATACACATTACAATGACGGCAAAACCTTCCTGGTCTGGAAGAATCGAGACAGGAATTTTCGAATCTCTTTAGACTGAACTCCATAAATAACAGGGTTGAGGCAGCCGGGGATGATGTGAAACAAAATAGCAGCAACTTTTCTGTAGTCTGAGTACTGAGGGAAGCGATGCAGCATGATGATGAGCATTCCACATAAAAACACAACTAGATAAACAGAGAGATGAGTGCTGCACGTCTTTAAGGCTTTACTGTTCAAAGACTTGTTCTTACTGGTGAGACAGACGACTGTAATCTTAGTGTAGGTGAGAACCATGCTGCCTATGGAACTTGTAAGCAGGACAACAGTGAAAGTGAGGCCGTACGCATTATTTATAAACACACTCTCACAGGAGAGTTTAAACAGAGAGGCATTGTCACAAAAAGGGTTTGAGATCAGAGTTCTGCATCGGTTCAGTCGAATGGTCAGACCCAGCAGAATCCCGACCAAAACAAGTGCTACTCCCCAGGCAGAAACTGTCAGCTTGATCACCATTTTGTTGGTCATTATGGCAGCATAACGCAGTGGATTACAGATAGCCACATATCTGTCAAAGGCCATAATCATGAGCACTGTGTGGGAAGTGGTGCCGAACATGTGTGTGGAGAAAGCTTGCACCACACACTCAGAATAACTGATGAGACGCTCAGATGGAGGCTGCAAGATATCTAAGAGCAAACGAGGAACCATGATCGAGTTCCCAACAATGTCATTAACTGGCAGGTTGCAGAAAAGCAGATACATGGGCTGGTGAAGGCTTTTGTCTATGAACACCAGGACTACAATGCCAACATTTGCTAATATAATGATTATGTAGCTTAAAAGGAAAAACACAAAGACAGGGTACACAAAAACTTCGGTGACCTTTAACCCCTCCAGTTGGAGGGTAAGGCTGTTGTAGGTGTAGTTTTCCATCAGCCTGAAACAAAAGACACAAAAGAGGTTTGTCACATATATCATCAGTTCATTTCGAAGAAAGATTTCAATTTCTATAAATGTAAACTGGAGAGGGTTAAATAGATCAAGGATCATTGAAGCATTTCAGTATTACCTTTAATTCCTGCTGTTCTGCCTGCAGTCAGCAAATACTCACAGCCAACCTTCTGCCACAGGCCACTTTTATCAGGGCTGTAGTCATGGGTGACGTCACGTTGGCTCATAAACTCATTGATGCAGGCTGGCAGACAACACAAAACACAAACTACAGCCTGTTATGAAAAAAAAAACAAAAAACATGAACAAAGGGACCGTGAATGAACAGTGAAGTCCAGGCTTTGATGAACAGATATGTGATAGGAAAATATGTGATGTTGACTTTTCAACCGCTGGCAGTCATGGAAAAAATATTAGACCACCATTTTTTTCTTATTTTTTTCTTGTTCATTTTAATGCCTGGTACAACTAAAGGTACATCTGTTTGGACAAATATAATGATAACAACAAAAATAGCTCATAAGTGTTTAAATTAAGAGCTGATATCTCGCAATTTACCATAGTTTTCTTGATAATGATTTTGGTTAATATCAAGAAAAATATCCTTGAGTAAGATACTGAACTCTGTCATCAAGTATGTAACTTGAATTGCAACTTCCGCTACTAGTGTATATAATGTATGTGAGAAAGGGTGAATGCTGATCTGTAGTGTAAAATACTGTGTTCGGTTGTCTGGTAAATGGACGTCACTTGTATAGTGTGTTTCTACTTACAAGACCAATACTGACAGCTGCGTCTTTGTACTTGTTTGACTTCAAGACTTCAAGAAAGTCTGTTGGGGCGCTCCAGTGGCTCACCTAGTAAGACATGTGTAGGGATTTTAGAATGTAGGATTACAAATAAATGATACCTCACAACGGGGCACCATTAATGTAGGGATTTTATCTCTTACAGTTATTGGGTGTCTCACACGGGGCACCATTAATGTAGATATGGGCGTTACCATAAATGTTATCCCATAATGATATCAAATATGTAAAGATGAACCTGAGCTACACTTGTGTGGGTTTCACTGTTCAATTAGTGGTTAGATGGCTAACAAAATTATTAATAATTATCCAAAATAATTATTTATTATAATAAATGATGTGACTTGATTTACTCTCAGTCACCTCGATCGGGTCAGTCACCTCGATTGGGGCACTGTAAAACAGAGAAAAGATATCCAATTCACCTAAGTCAGTCTCATAAAGGTACTGAACTATCACTTTGTAACACTGATTAAAATGTACTTAATAATTATGATAAAATTACCATATTCAAATTTAGTAGTGGTTGATGGAATTTGGAGTTCTTTTCATGGAAGAAGTTGGCATATCGTTTGTAGTGTACAACATTTAATGGACAGCATCTATATTCCACAAAGGTATTTATTCTAAATAAACAAGGTAAAGCAAACAAAAAACACAATGTATAGAGTATAATGATCTACACCAGCCATTCTCAACCTTGGGGTCGGGACCCCAATTGGGGTCGCGAGATGATTTCTGGGGGTCGCCAAATCATTTTGGAAGTCAGCTCTGCCTTCTTTGGTCATTTAATGTCTTTTTTTGGTCATTTTGTGGGGGTTTTTTTTGTCATTTTGTGTCTTTTTTGGTAATTTTGTGTCTTTTTTTTTTCATTTTGTGTCTTTTTTGGTCTTTATGTGCCTTTTTTTGTCATTTTGTGTCTTTTTTGGTCTTTATGTGCCTTTTTTGATAATTTTGTGGTCAATTTGTGTCTTTTTTTGACATTTTGTTTCCTTTTTTTTGTCATTTTGTGTCTTTTTGTGTCTTTTGTCTCTTTTTTGGTAATTCTGTCTTTTGTTTCTTTTTTAAGTATTTTAGTTTTTTTCTATCATTTTGTGTCTTTTTTGGTAATTCTGTTTATTTTTTTGGTTGAGCGGGGGTCGCGGACAACATGCATGTTAAATTGGGGGTCGCGACTCAAAAAGGTTGAGAACTACTGATCTACACAGTCTAATCTAAGGGTGCATGAGAGGAAAAATGTGTGTATGTGTGTGTGAGAGAAGGCAATATGGCTGAACCGCATGTCTTCAGAACAAAGAATCATAAAACCACAAGGATGGTTGGGGGAAGAATGGCCTTTCCTTTCTTAAAGGAAAAATGGGCCATGTGTTGCTGTGTAAGCTTCTACAGAGCCGTATGTCTGTTAAAGCCAAGAAGTTTTGACCTTCAAGAAGAAGGTTTGACTGTTAAGATAAGCATAAAGTCTGTTACAGTCATGGAAAACAATATTAGACCACCTTTGTTTTCTTCATTTTCTTGTTCATTTTAATGCCTGGTAAAACCAAAGGTACATTTGTTCGGACAAATGTAATAATAACAACAAAAATAGCTCAAGAGTGTTTCTTCATATGGGCGCTGTGGCTCAGTTGGTACAGTGGTCGCCCACTGAACGGAAGGGGCGGTGGTTCGATCCCTGACCGTGGAAGCCTACATGTCGAAGTATCCTTGGGCAAGATACTGAACCCTAAATGGCCCACCGGTGCTGTGTTCATTGATGTGTGAATGTATTCCCATTGGTAGCAGGTGGCAGCGTTGTAGGGTAGCCTCTGCGACCAGTATGACTGTGTGCGTGAATGGGGGAATGAGCAAAGTCTGTAGTGTAAAGCACTTTAGATAATAGCACTATATGCAGTCCATTTAACATATTAACCAAAATCATTATCAAGAAAACCATGGAAAATAGATATCATCTCTAGCTAGATATCATCTCTTAATTTAAACACTTGTGAGCTGTTTGTTATTATCATTACATTTGTCCAAACATATATAATTTCAGTTGTGCCAGGCATTAAAATGAACAAGAAAATTAAGAAAACAAGGGTGGTCATATATTTTTTTTTCCATGACTGTAGATAATCACCCAATTCTGTGTTACACCTTCTTGGCAAACTTCATCTAAACTCATTACAACAAGATCTGCACTTTAAAAAAAAATAGATGGTAAATAGACTTAATTTCCATAAAAATCATACCACGTTTGATATCCTGTTGTTTTTTAGTAAATAAACTGAAATTAAGAGCTCCCTTGTACCACCCGGGTTGGTCTCAGCTTGTGTGTGTGTGTGTTGTGTGGAAGGTTTGCACACCTATGACTTTGGGTCATTCTTGACCCATGAAGACGGTTTATGGTTTTTTGATAAAACATCCAAAATGAATTGAGTACAGATCATTATTTTTATTTTTATTTCTTTTGCAAAGGGCATGCTGAGTAGCCATCCATGTTATTTTGAGAAAATTACATGAAAGACAAAACAATATTTCTGATATAAAAACACTTTTGACCCGAATACAACAGGAAAGTTAAAACATTTCTCTTTTTGAGTAGTTTGACATACTTTTTATATAAATCTTCTATATATGTGATATGTGACTATATCTCATTATGTGATTATCTTTGATATACATTTTAAATAAATCTTCTATATATGTGATATGTGACTATATCTCATTTCTCTCTATTTCCTTTTGTAAATCACTTTATAATATTGTTAAGAAAAGAGCTATACAGATTGTACACGTTAAGTTATGATCTTATTCCAGCAGGATGATGTGCCAAAGTTCAAATTTTCTCAAACTGGTTCTTGAACATAAAAATAAGTTCACTGTAGATGAATGGCCTCCACAGTCACCAGATCTCAATCTAACAGAGCACCTTTGGGATGTAGTGAAATAGGATATCTACATCATGGATTTGCAGGCAACAAATCTGTAGCAACTGCTTGATGTAATATTATCAATATGGCTCACTATCTGTGAGAAAAGCGCCAAGCACATGCCACAAAGAATTAAAGCAGTACTGATGGCAGGTGGAGATTAACTTGTTGATTTACATTAAACAATTTTTAAACAAAATTGAGTCAAAGGAAGCAAAGGAAGCCCCATGTGCACCTTATGTCTAGAGAAATAAAATATTATTAAGTTACGACATATCAGATATATCTAATGAACCATTAATGTCAAAATAATATATTTTTTTAGTTCCCAAGCATATCATCAAACGACAGGTTGCAGAAAATGAGATGCATGGGCTCGCGAAGGCTGGAAATATATATATATAAACACAGACAAGCACATTTCTTCTAAAATATATAATGTATATTTATGTATTTCTATTTACATTATAATGATGGCAAAACCTTCCTGGTCTGGAAGAATCGAGACAGGAATTTTCGTATCTCTTTAGACTGAACTCCATAAATAACAGGGTTGAGGCAGCCGGGGATGATGTGAAACAAAATAGCAGCAAGTTTTCTGTAGTCTGAGTACTGAGGGAAGCGATGCAAAGTTATAAAGACTATTCCACAAAAGGCCATAATTAGATAAACAGAGAGATGAGTGCTGCAGGTCTTTAAGGCTTTACTGTTCAAAGACTTGTTTTTATTGGTGAGACAAATGACTGTAATCTTAGTGTAGGTGAGAACCATGCTGCCTATGGAACTTGTGAACAGGACAACAGTGAAAGTGAGACCGTACATATTATTAATTACCACATTCTCACAGGAGAGTTTAAACAGAGAGGCATTGTCACAAAAAGGGTTTGAGATCAGAGTTCTGCATCGGTTCAGTCGAATGGTCAGACCCAGCAGAATCCCGACCAAAACAAGTGCTACTCCCCAGGCAGAAACTGTCAGCTTGATCACCATTTTATTGGTCATTATGGCAGCATAGCGCAGGGGATTACAGATAGCCACATATCTGTCAAAGGCCATAATCATCAGCACTGTGTGGGAAGTGGTGCCGAACATGTGTGTGGTGAAAGCTTGCACCACACACTCAGAATAACTGATGAGACGCTCAGATGGAGGCTGCAAGATATCTGAAAGCAAACGAGGCATCGTGATCGAGTTCCCAACAATGTCATTAACTGGCAGGTTGCAGAAAAGCAGATACATGGGCTGGTGAAGGCTTTTGTCTATGAACACCAGGACTACAATGCCAACATTTGCTAACATAATGATTATGTAGCTTAAAAGGAGAAACAGAAAGACAGGGTACACTGAAACTTTGGTGACCTTTAACCCCTCCAGTTGGAGGGTAAGGCTGTTGTAGGTGTAGTTTTCCATCAGCCTGAAACAAAAGACACAAAAGGGGGAACGTTGGTTTGTCACATATATCATCAGTTCATTTCGAAGAAAGATTTCAATTTCTATAAATGTAAACTGGAGAGGGTTAAATAGATCAAGGATCATTGAAGCATTTCAGTATTACCTTTAATTCCTGCTGTTCTGCCTGCAGTCAGCAAATACTCACAGCCAACCTTCTGCCACAGGCCACTTTTATCAGGGCTGTAGTCATGGGTGACGTCACGTTGTCAAGTTGGCTGTTGTTGGCAACACTGCTAAACTCATTGATGCAGACTGGCAGACAACACAAAACAGTCCAGGCTTTGATGAACAGATATGTGATTTTTACTGCTGGCAGACTTGTGTCACTTTAGTGTGACTATTGATGGTGCGAACTTAAACAGAAAATAGCCCTAGAAGGCATATAGTTGTTACACACTCAAACTTCCACAGATACAGATACGCATACATCCCCGCCCCCAAACCCCAAATATGATTCTGATCATGGTCTACAATCTCATTGCTATGCAGACGATACCCAACTCTACCTCTCCACAAAAACCATCACTCCTGCCACTCTGCTCACCATCACAAACTGCCTCAATGACATAAAAACCTGGATGAACAGCAACTTTCTCAAACTCAACTGCAACAAATCAGAAATCGTCATTGGCCCCAAACCCCACCTCCCCTCTTCCCAGGACTTCTCACTGAACATCGATGAACACACAGTTACCTTCTCCCCCTCTGTCCGAAACCTCGGCGTCACCATGGATCCAACTCTCTCCTTCAAATCACACATCAAGAACATCACAGAAACATCCTTCTTCCACCTCCGCAACATCTCACGTCTCCATCCTATCCTGTCCTCCTCCGCTGCCGAAACACTAATCCATGCTTTCATAACCTCCAGACTGGACTATTGCAGCAGCATTCTCTATGGCCTCCCCTCCACCAACCTTCAAAAACTACAATATGTCCAAAACTCAGCTGCCCGATTGCTCACCCACTCCACCTCCAGAGAACACATCATGCCCATCCTTCAGCACCTTCACTGGCTCCCTATCCCATACTGAATCCACTTCAAGATCCTGCTCATCACCTACAAAGCCCTCAATAGCCTGCTCCCCCATGAACCTCACAGACCTCCTCCAACGTCACTCCCCCACCGCAGATCTTCAGACACCAACCTACTGACCCCCATCACCAGGACCAAGCACCACACCGTTGGTAACAGAGCCTTCTCCACTGCTGCCCCAACCCTCTGGACCTCCTCCCTACTCACATCTGCAATTCAGAAAAATCAACTCAAAACCTTTTCAAAATAGCTTACAAGACCTGGACTTCTAATGCCTCATCTCTGCTTAGTTTAAGTTTTTTTCTGCATTTTGTGTTTGTGTGTCTCAGTTCTGTTATGTTAAGTTGAGTTGTTGAGTTTTTAAAGGAAAAGAAGTTGTCTCTTGTTGTTCTGTGTCTGGGCCCTCAGTCCAAAGCTCCTTTCACCCCAGTCTTTCTCAGACTCTACTTTAGCAAGGTATTCAATTTTTAGCAGGAATCCTAACATAGTTAGGGCCCCATTTTGGACGAACCTATAAACCATGCCAAGTTGTACAAGTACATGACAAATGTATCTGTTTGAGGATTGCAATGACAGTTGCGCTGTGTTGTGCAACTTTCTTGTGTCGGGAATAAGACAGGAATCTTGCAGTCACAGTGTTTTTGGAGTACTTCAAGTATGTGATGACAAGTGAAGGTTTGGTACAACTATTTGTCTAAGACAGCAGCCTTCTTCAAGGGCCATGGGACAGAGACAAAGGAAGGCCTCAGGGGAACTGGTCAGTCAGAGGGTTTAATGGTGAGGTGACCGCAAGGATTGATTAAAGGTAAAACTGCTGCTTTAGTGTGGTCTGAACTATGAGGCCTCCCCAGCTGAGTAGTGAAATGTAAACCTCACTATGACCTCACTGTTTCACCACCAGAGTTTGTTAGCCGTTGTTACTGTGACAATTTGTTAATTAGTTCCATGAGCAGAAGGAAGTCTGCAGGGAAGCTTCAGCTAACCCCAACCTCCCACCACAACACCAGCTGAACTTAATCAACTTCTTCTTCAGCTTCTTTGTGGAGCAAAATTCCCCTGTCAAGACTTAACAAACAACATGAAATCATAGGTTGCTCATGCAACTTTGGCCCCCTCTGGGTTTTAGCCATCCAAACAACATCAATGTTCAAATCATTAAACAACTTTTATGTTGTGACTTTTATTCCAACTTTGTGCAAACTAAAGTTTAATGACAACAGAATGACACAATAGTTTAAATTATTATTTCTATTTCTATTTTCTACTTGTTGCATTTGTTTTGTATTTTTATATTCTGTAAGTCTGAGTCTGATTATATAAAAATAGGTGCAGAAAATTAACAGATGAATGGACATTTTCTCCAACTGTGTCTCTGTAGCATGTGTTTTCAAACCATAGTGCACTAACGCAAGACTATATTACCAGCTGGGCAATGATTTTCAACACTGATAAAAAAAAATCCTACAGAAAGAGTCACACTAAGTAAGATTGTGGCATATGAGCTTGCAAAAGTGAAGCTTGATTTTCCTTGTAAGAAGAATATTTTGTTGAGTTAAAGCACTGACGCCTTCTTCTTAAAGCTGAAACAGCGAGTTATTCATTTAGTTTAACAATTGTAAGGATAACTGTTGAATAAAGTTACAAATGCTGACGCGACATGGTACACCAACCCAAAGTGTCACTGTTTGATGACGTGGGAATGAGACATCAGAAAGACATACTTCCCCTTTCCTGCCTGCGGCCTGTTACTGTAATCAGGCAGTGTGGACTTCAGAATAACACTGTGCAGTTAATGCTGTCAGTGTGTGTGTATGTATACCTGTGTTATCATAATTAGGCTGTAATGAGCGTCCTGGAGGCCTCGGGGCTCCCAGGTGTCTCAGTGACCAGCAGGTTAATAGAATTAAAAGCTGCAGCGAGGCGTTCAGGGGGCATCGGACAGGGGGCCGCTCTGTTTCTCTGGAGGGACTCCAGCCTGCAGACCGGCCTTCAGTCTTCAGTCTCACACAGCCCATCTCACCCTCTCCTGCCGGAGTGTTTATATGTAGTATGATAGTGATAATCATGTCACCAAAGTGTCAGTGGGGTCCAGCACATGGTTAGCCTAGCTTAGCACAAAGACTGCAGGGGGAAAACTGCCCATTAAAAGAGAAAGATTTGGTCGTTACGAGTGCTTCCAGTCTTTCTGCTAAGCTAAGGTAGCTAATATTTTAGCTTATATCAAATAAGTGGATTTAAAAACTGCTGCACTAACACATATTTCCCTTATTTTCGTGTTCAATGGATTGTGAAGTTCAGACAGTCATGTTCTCCTCAGGATGGATTTTAATAACTTCCCTGACTTTTAATCATCAGGTCAACAATTTAATGTGTCAGTATTTTGGTTTATGGCCTCTGCTGGACGAAGATGATGAACATATACATGAACATCATCCCAACTCACCACTGGCATGTTAACATTGTCTCTGATATTTCTGAGGTCTTTTCTTTTTTTTTTTTTAGCACATCCTACTGGTGTTTTCGTTATTGTTTAATTAGTTTGTGGCTTTTTTACTGTTTGTTTTCATGTAGCAGCAGTCAGAGGTCTGAGTCCCTGTAGATCCCAGGAGCTTTCATTAGCGTGATCCTCTGAGCTCTGATAAACATCCATCACCTCCTCTGTCTTTGCTCCCTGAGGGCTAATTACCATCAGAAAGTGTTGATAAGTGTTTTGTCAGGAAGCCACTCACAGTGGACCTCATTAATGATCAGAAACATTAACACTCGTTACTGGCTGCTGTGACAACGGGAACACACTGATGAAACTGGTGGACCACGGGGGGGCACTGTGCTCCCCTGAGCTCCCAACATGCAACAGTTTAAACCAACTTTAAGTTTGTAACCACAAACAAACGCAGTGATCTCCCATCAGGGTGTGAAGTGAATAAACATGACGTCAAATTAAAGTTTCTTTCAACATTTCACAAGTAACTTTTCAACATTGTTTTATGTTTATTTCTTCAGCAGACCCCTTAAACTCTTTCTGTACCTTCAACCTGTTCATCCCATTCCCAACTTAAATTCAAACTAAACCATGTGACATGGTTTCACTCAGGAAAAGATCATTGAGTTAAAATAAGCATGTTTGTTTCATATGTAAGTAAAGTCATAAACATTGAATTTCACACAGAGCATCTGTTCACCCCGTCCTCCTCCCTCCACAGACAATGTCACTCTTTATACTGCACCCATATTTGATGTCCTTTGAATTAACATAGTCAGTTAGGCCCATAAATCAAAGAGAAATCTCATAAAGTAGCAGACTTGGACTGATGGACATCTGTATTAATTGTGAACAGCAAAATGAATCTACTGCTTAACCCATTTAAGGCGGGAAAGCATTACCGCATTTCTACCATTGAAACTGGAGGCGATGTTGCGTTATTCTACCATTAAAGCCAGGAAAGCGGATACGTCGTTTTGTAGTATTTGTAGTTTTTGTAGTTTTTTCCACCTATTTTCAGTCTCTTGGCCATTGAAATGCATCAGAATAAATGTGTCACAATGCAACATGGGACTTTTCCAGAACTTTGAAATCATCACCAAAAAAGACACAAAATGACCCAAAAAAAATACACAAAATGACTAAAAAAAGACAAAATGACAAAAAAGACACAAAATGACAAAAAGACACAAAATGACCAAAAAAGACACAAAAATACCAAAAAAAAAGACACAAAATGACTAAAGAAAGACACAAAATGACCAAAGAAAGGGACAAAATGACAAAAACAGACACAAAAAGACACAAAAAGACACAAAATGAGAATACATGTGGGAGTGTCGCAATGCATCATGGGACTTTTCTAGAACTGAAATCATGGAGGAAGACAACTATAGCGAAGGGAGCTCAGATATAACAGCTATAAGATCTCAAATACTTTTTGAATTTCATTTCTATCTGCTACAGAGGCTGAAAAATCTATTATTTAGTAGGAAGAGTTGACACTTCTGTTGAATTTACAGAAAAATGGGTTTTACAGGCATTTTTTACAGCCGTTTTAGGCCTAAATGGGTTAAACATACATCCATTTATTTATGGAGGACCACCGCTGTATCAACATTGACCACCTCATATAGATTCTTAACAACGCTGTCTTGTATCTTTTCTATTTACTATTTATTGAGATGAGATGATGAGAATGTATCTTATTTACTATTTATTGTGCTTTGTCCAGTATGTGAGTGCATTGATTTTCGTTGTATTTCTGTACGATGACAAATAAATCTAATCTAATCTAATGTAATCTAATCTAATCTTAACTACAGAACAAATTTGTATTATATTTAGGTGCATAATTTTTTTTTTACCCGTGCCACAATGTGAGTTTGTAGAATGAGTTCAGCTAAAAGTCCGGAACAGCTCATCATGATTCAGATTTGAAGGCGCTCTGGTTTTCACTCCGTAGATGTGGCTTCATGAAGGCAGACAGAGTTTTTTTGTGTCTGGGACCTCCAACAGGAAGTTGTGGAAGAGGCTGTAAACAGCAGAAACCATCACAGCACTTTTCCCCCTTAAACACCCACTAAATCTTCTCGTCTCTCTGTTTCGCTGCTTCATGTCAAACATGTTTTTGTGGCTGTAAACAGAAACCCAATAATTACTCTGCTCTCTGTGTGTCATCAGCAGATTTGACATTTGGAAACAGCGTGAGGGCACATGTGTGATCCAGCAATTTAGGAGGATTTGATTCTACCATTATAGAAATAAATATTTATTTCATGATTACAATTCCAGCACCAGAGAAGCTTTACAACTTTTATTTTTTGTTTGTTCTGTTCTGCTCTTGTCTGGTCTAAACTGATGTGGTTGTTTAACACTAGTTAAGACTTTTTCGCGAGAATCAGTTTGCCATATTTATGTTCAGTAGGATATGCCAACGTCTGACACATCCAACCAGATGTCTCTGTTCTGATCAAATCAAAGAGAAAATTTACCGTAATGCTTCACTTACACATCTGTAATTCATTAAGAATTCCCAATGGTGTGCCCTAGAAAGAGAAAATAGGAATTTCTTTGAAAGTTTCTCTCAGTGTAACGTCTGGACATACCTGCAGGATTTCATAAAATCACAACTAATTTGGCGTGAATGCAAGAAACATACACAGGTGTGATGTGGAAACATTAAGCCTCCAGTGCGGAAACACTGACCACCTGAAACAGCATGAACCTTCAGAGTTTTTGTTTCTTCTTCATGCAGGAGTACTTCAGCTGACTTTACTGTGGAAAATAGCTTCCTGTGGAAAAGGACAGCTACAGCACCCAGCACCAACTAGTGGCAGTAAGAACAGAAAGAGATTGTTACTTAATATTGCACTCAAGCAGAAACACCTCGGGTCAGCAAGTCTCCTCCCCCGCTAAACACAGCTTGGGCCAAGCCCTGCTTTCCCTTCCTGAGTCACCCGACGGTTACAATAATAAAACACCACTCAGGTTCAGATCGGGCCGTTCTTCCCAATCATCTCCTCCAGGTACCATCATTGTTGCCCATGTGAGTGTTGAAGTCTCCCAGAAGAACTCCAGAGTCCCCAGGTGGTTCCCCTTCCAGGACACCACCCAGAGACTCCAAGAAGGCCGGATACTCTGACCTGCTGTTTGGTGCATAGACACTAACAACAGTCAGAGACCTCCTCCTCTCATTGAGGCGACCCTCTGGTTCCTCGGGGAGAACTCCAACACAGCGGCGCTCAGCCGGGGGCTTGTCAGTATCTCCAGACCCGCCCGGCACCTCTCACCTCGGGCAACTCTGGAAAAGGAGAGAGTCCAGCCCAACTATTTCTAGTCAGTAACGCTCCACCTCCTGCACAAGCTCGGGCTTCCCCGCCAGCGAGGTGACGTTCCGCGTTCCCAGAGCCGCTGGAGCCTGGGATCAGCACGCCCAGGTACCGACCTTTGCCTGCTGTCCGGTTCAAAACGTATCCAACCCTTATGCCCTACTCTGCAGGGGGTGGGCCCACAGGTCGGCGGATCCATGTAGGGCCCCTGTTTACCTGTGCCGGGCGAGGTACACTGATTGTTCCAGATCCACTTCATAAGGGTCTTTGCATCGCTCTTAGTCTGGTCACTCGCCACCTGGGACCACTTCGCCTCGGGAAAGCCTACCAGGAGCTATTGCTCCCGACAATACACCTCGCAGGGTCAGTCGAGAACACAAAACCCTCCACCAAGGTAAGGTGGCGATTCTTGGAGATGTGGTTATTTGGTTATGATTACAAAGGTAAATTATGAGTTCCAAATTTCTCATATTATGAGACTGATTTAATTAAATTGGCTTTTCTCTGTTTTAAAAATAAAGAACTTGAGCTTGATGATGACATGGGTCAGAGTATTGGGGAGCTGGTAGTACAATGCATTATAATTAATTATGCATTATTATGTAGTTGTCATAGCTATCTCAAAGTTTCTGAACAAGTTGGTATTGCTGCGTATTGTGATTGTTGTTTATGTATGCATTGTCATATTTCCTAGGTGTCTGAGTGCTCTTATCTATGGCATCAGGGACAAGACCATCAGACCAGTCCTCATATGCCATCTATGCTGTGGACTGAAACTATGATACATTTAATTAATGTTTTTGGGGTCTGTATTAAATCAATGCATGGCCCCATTGACATTGAAGCTGCTTTTGGTCATTGCAAATCTAGAGAAGCCTGACAAAGTATACAGTCTTGTCAAAAAGTGTACATCCTGTCAAAAATGCATCCTTAAGTTTAGCAAAAGCTTATTTCAGTCTTCAGTAGTAGTTGTATGTAGTAGGTATGGGCTATTAAAATGAAGTGGCTATCTTCCAAGTTAGGGTATTGTCTGTACATTCCCTCTTTGTGTTATTATTCCTCCTTCAGCTCTGCAAAAAGACATGGTTTGGGGAGTCAAATACCAACTTGATTTGGTTTTTGACTGTTTTTAGTTCAGTCCCAGTATGGATAAAGGAAACAGTTAAATGGTCCTGCACTTATATAGCATTCATATTGGTGGCAGAGGCTACCCTAAACAGTAGGCCACAGCCGACCCAGTTAAGTTAAGTAAGAATAGTAAAAACAAAAACAATGCCAATGTAGATATGAATATTGTTAAAAGACAGACTTTACCATGTGAATGAATCCTTTGTTTAATTTTTGTTTAAGTTAAGACTCTTGTCTGGCCCTCTGCTCTTTGTCCTTCCCTGTAACAAAGCCCGGGCTTGTCCGGGATTTGGACCCAGGACCTCTCACACAGTCCTGTTGTCTGTCCAACCTAATGCCTGCCCTTTCATGATAACTTTCACACCCCTGCTTTAGACTATGCACCATAGATTGTCTAAATCAGGCCCATGTTTGTTTTTATGTCAGTCATGTTGTCCTCCAGGTTCAGGGCTATTTTAAAACAGTAGAGAGCGTGTTCCAACCACAAAATGCAGATTTATATACAGTTTTTAAGAAATGTCAATATTAACACTGGCTTTGATCTGTTTCATGCTTCTCTGGCTCTGTAAGGAGGCGGTCGCACTTATTTTTCCTCTCTCCCTGTGTGTTTTCCTGCTTCGGTCCTCTTGTCTCGTCTTGTCTTCTGTCTTACTTTGGAAGACTCTCTTTACACTGCTCTCAAAACAAAAAAAATATGGATTTGATCAACTGCTCTCTCAACGCAATTGACACAATCTTCTTGACAAGAAGCCAAGGTTCGGGGGATCCCTCCTGCCCTGACGGGACATTTGCAGCTTCCGTAGAGCAGCTATTCTCAACCTTGGGGTCGGGACCCCAATTGGGGTCGCGAGATTATTTCTGGGGGTCGCCAAATCATTTTGGGAGTCAGCTCTGTCTCCACTGTGTTAAAGTGTTCATGTGTGAATGTGTTTTTGGTCACTTAATGTCTTTTTTTGGTCATTTTGTGTTTTTTTTTGATCATTTTGTGGTCAATTTGTGTCTTTTTTGGTCATTTTGTTTCCTTTTTTGGTCATTTACTGTCTTTTCTGGTCATTTTGTGTCTTTTTTGGTCATTTTGTTTCCTTTTTTTGGTCATTTTGTTTCTTTTTTGCGTGATCTGGACTGTGCGTGTGAGATTCTGTTCAGTGAGGGGGGGTCGTGGACAACATGCATGTTAAATTGGGGGTCGCGACTCAAAAAGGTTGAGAACTACTGCCGTAGAGGACAGTGAAGACCTCTATCTATTCGGAACCTTGATAACAGGACTTTTCGAAATACACAGAAAATGGTGACAGCTGTCCAAAGGCTGCCTATGACAGCAGAGCTGTTGAAACTCAGACTGTGGTCACAAACTGCACTTTGGATGAAATCAAGGAGCGACTGACGGCCCTGGAAAAGCTACTGGATCGATCCGGAGACCAGTATGGACATTATCAACAAGATGAGTAGCAGAAAGTTGCTGCCACTTTCACCTACAGCCCAATCTTCCAATCTTACCTGGCCTCCCTCCAAACAGCCCTGACTCAAGGCTATGAGAAAAAAAGTTCCCCTTTTGAGCACTGCAGCAAGACTCCCCCTATTATTAATAAAGGACTGAAGGCAATCACTTCCCTGGAAGGAACTCCAAATTCCTTCAACCTTTAGTGAATATTGATATGATTATTTGGTTATAGTTATTAAGGTAAATTATAAGTTCCAAACTGATATTCTCCTTGTATTATGAGACTGATTCAGTAAAATTGGCTTTTTTGTGTTTTAAAAATAAAAAAACTTGAGCTTGATGATGACATGAATCAGAGTATTGGGGAGGTGGTAGTGAAATGCTTACATCACCCATTAATTATGTATTATTTATGCTGGCATATAATTATTTCCAATGCAGTGATGTAAGGACTGAGCTTATAAACAATATGTGGAGGAAGGCGAACTCTGCAGACCAGCTCTGCTCACTTAGAAACAAGCCAGGCCTCTGCTATCGGCAATGCTCCTCTAAGATGACAAATGCAGTTGAAAGTCAGAACAACATCACTGCTAAACTGGGGTTACTGGAAAGTGTCATGTTTGCCACTCTGACTACAGTGACATGCTGTGTGTTTCTCTTCATTAATGTGACCATGTTATTCACCTTGAGGAGTAAAACTGTGTTTCGTGAGACCTCACGTTATATTCTTCTGTTTAACCTCCTTTTTGCAGACACTGTACAGATGGCTCTGAGTCAGTTATCATACCTACTGGCTGCATGTACAATATGGTTGACATATCCTGTATGTGGTGTTCTGACTATGCTTGCCAATCTCACAAATGCAATCTCTCCTCTCACACTGGTGGTGATGTCTCTGGAAAGATTTGTTGCTGTGTGCTACCCACTGAGACACTCTACCATCATCACCATCAGAAACACAGCAGTGGCTGTCTTTGTGGTTTGGACCTTTAATTCACTAAATGTTCTCACAGGACTTATTTTACTCTTAGAGTTTCCATTTGAAGACCTCGAAACATTGCAGATGAAAGATTTTTGTACCAGAGAAAGAATGCTTCTGGGCCCCATGTCTGTTGTTTATGATAAAGCCTACACTTATTTTGTATTTGTTTCAGTTGTTGTGGTAGTCACTTCCTCTTATATTGGTGTGATAATAGCAGCCAGGTCAGCTTCCACAAACAAAGCTTCTGCACAGAAGGCTCGTAACACACTGCTGCTGCATCTGCTGCAAGTGGGCCTCAGCATCCTCAGTTCGATATACATACCCTTTGTCTTAGCTATCTCAAAGTTCCTGAACAGGTTAATAATGCTCCGCATTGTGATTGTTATTTATGTATGCATTGTCATATTTCCTAGGTGTCTAAGTTCTCTTATCTATGGCATCAGGGACCAAACCATCAGACCATTCCTCATATGCCATCTATGCTGTGGACTAAAACGCTTACGTAATCCAGCCAAGACTAAATTCTCAACCTAGATATATTTAATGCGTGTTTTCGGGATCTGTCTTAAATCAATGCATGGCCTGATTGACATTGGAGCTGATTTTGGTCATTGGGAATCCGGAGAAGCCTGACAAAGTATACCGTCTTCATCCAGACAAAAATTCTTCCTTAAGTTTAGCAAAAACCTATTTGAGCTTTCAGTAGTAGTAGTAGCAGTAGTTGTATAAAGCAGGTATAGGCTATTAATATGAAGTGGCTATCTTCCAAGTTAGGGTATCGTCTGTACATACCCTAGTTAGCCTAAAACTGAATTTTGATATGTGACTTTGTGGCAAAATGCAGTAAGTTAACGTTAAATATTCTGAGTTTCAGGATTGTAACAGCTGATTTCTCAGGTCTGTATATGTCTGCTTCCACTTTTGCCTCTTAAAAGCTCAGCTGTTGTTTTCTAACGGACAGAATTAACAAGGAGTCTCCATCATTCAGTAGAAAGTCAATGGAGAGAGATGTTTGATACCCCCTATGGTGTGGACGGGGTTTAAATGCCTCTATTGATGGGTGGATGTCATGATCTTATTTGTTACTAGTTACAGTAAGCAGACTTCATGTTAACATTTTTTATCTAAAAGGATTCAGGGGCTACACGGTGGTGTAGTGGTTATCAATCTTGCCTTACAGCAAGAGGGTCTCTGGTTCATCTCTGGCCTGCGGCTCCTCTGTGTGGAGTTTGCATGGTCTCCCAGTGACAGGGTGGGTTCTCTGCAGGTACTCTGACTTCCTCCCACAGTCCAAAAACATGCACTTAGGTTTAATTGGTGACTCTAAATTGCCCGTAGGTGTGAATGAGAGTGTGATTGTCTGTCTCTATGTGTCAGCCCTGCGATAGTCTGGCGTCCTGTCCAGGGTGTACCCCGCCTCTCGCCCAATGATAGCTGGGATAGGCTCCAGCCCCCCGCGACCCGATTGCGGATAAGCGGTTAATGGTAATGAATGAATGAATGAATGAATGTTACATATTTGATTTTAATGACAAATGTGAAGTCAAAATGATCAGTAGTTGGCTGATATGTTGTGATAAGTTTTATGTTTTTTTTAGGGGAGTGGGGTTAGTAGGCTAACTTTACTTTTGAAAAGAGCTTCTTGTGGAAAAGGACAGCCACAACACCCTGCACCAACTAGTGGCCCTAGTGGGTATCAAGATTATAGTGAGGAAATGTGTACCGAGGTTTACATGGGCTAGTTTGCTTCTTAAGCTTTAAACTTGCACATTAACTAAAATGCAGGGCAGTAAGAGATAGAGGATTGTTTCTTGAAATTGCACTAAAGCTGAAACACGTGTAACTGCAACGGACAAACAATTTCATCACAAAGCCGGGACCATGCTGTGGCTCACACTGAATCTCATTCGCTTCCTTACACTGAAATACATGGCAGTAAGGGCAAAATACAGCCCTCAATGTGCACAGGGCATGAGGTCTTTTAGTTAGCTATATCAGCAGAATGAATGGTTTGACAGTGGTAGATAACAGTACATAAATCTCTCAAATTGCTTTTACTAAATTTTCAAATACATATTATTTACACCACAAAGAAGTTTTGTGAGTACATATGGATGTCGACTCCTGTAGCAGACCTCTATATAAAATGTAAGGATTTCTAGCAAGTTTAGAATTGAAATCAACATTTTTAGTGTGGACCAAGTATGATATTCTGATATTAATATTGCACAATTGTGAACGATTCCCAAATATGCTATGCTTCACACGGGGCACCAAAAAAATTTAGGTTTATAGGATGTTTCAAGATCAATGTAGAAGTATCTAGGATGCCTCACACGGGCACCATAACAATGTAAAGAACATAAGTTGGTTCATGAAAATGAATGAATACCTTCCACCAAATATTTAATAAAAGGAGTAAACAGGATGCACAATATTATATTAGGGTTTCAAAAGAGGATTAAGATGGATATCAGAATTATTTACAATTAATGTAAATTAATGTTTCTTATAATAATATATGATATGACTTGATTTACTCATGTCACCTCAAAATGGGGCACCAGTCTGGAAAACACAGAAAAGATAACCATTCACCTAAAATCAGTTTCATAAAGTTACTGAATTTTCAATTTGGAACTCTAACTAATAATTACCTTAATAGTTATAATGAAATTACCATATTAACATTACTCCACCAAGATTCACCACCTTAACGCAGTGGAGGGGTTTGTGTGCTTCAGTGATCCTGGAGCAAGACCCGGGAGGGGAGCACGTAGGCAAGCATCTGGTGGCCGGGCTGGGCTCAGTCCGAAAAAATCACATCGACCCACCGACTTCTGGGCCCACCACCCGCAGAGTTAGGCTTCAGGGTCGGGTGCATAGTAAGTCTGTTGGTAGGCAAATGCGGGTACCTGGGCGTGCTGACCCCTGGCTCCAGCGCCTCTGGTTACCTCACTTGCGGGGAAGGAGCTAAAGCTTGTGCAGGAGGTGGAGCGTTACTAACTAGAAATAGGTGGGCTCACCACCACGAATAGCGTGGTCTCTGGAACCAATCACCTGGAGAGAGGCTGGACTCTCTCCTTTTCCGGAGTGAGAGCTGTGTCCACATACTCGGCACAACGTCAAACACGTTCCCGGTGGGTGTTGGGCTCCGCCAGGGTTGCCCCTTGTCTCTGATTCTGTTAATGGTCTTCATGGACAGGATCTCAAGGCGCAGCCGGGGGGAGGAAGGGATCCAGTTTGGTGACCTTAGAATTACATCTCTGCTTTTTGCACATGATGTGGTTCGTTTAGTCTCATCAGACCAGGACCTAGAACACTCATTGGGGCGGTTTTCCAGCCGAGTGTGAATCGGTTGGGATGAGAGTCAGCACCTCCAAGTTTGAGGCTACGGTTTCTCTACCGTAAAAGCGGTGGACTGCACTCTCTGGGTGGGGAGAGAGGTACTGCCTCAAGAGAAGGAGTTCGAGTATCTCGGGGTCTTGTTCAGCAGTGAGGGTAGAACGCAGCGTGAGATGGACAGGCGGTTTGGTGCGGCGTCAGCAGTGATGCGGGCGTTGTACCGGACCATCTTGGTGAAGAAGGAGGTGAGCCTGAAGGCAAAGCTCTCGATTTACCGCTCCATCTACATTCCAACCCTCACCTATGGTCATGAGCTTTGGGTAGTGACCTGACAGAACAAGATCGCAGATACAAGCGGCTAAAATGAGTTTCCTCCATAGTGTGGCTGGGCCTCCTTTAAGAGGTGTTCCAGACAGGTCCAACTGGTAGGAGGCCCCGGGGAAGACCCAGAACACGGTGGAGGGATTATATCTCTCGCCTGGCCTGGGAACGCCTCGGGGTCCCCCAGGACGTGCTGGATATTACGGCCTGGGGAGAGGGGAGCCTCGAATGCCCTCCTTAGCCAGCTACCCCCGCGACCCGGCTCAAGATAAGCGGAGGAGAATGGATGGATGGATATCAACATTTAGCATTTGTTAAAGGAATTAAGAATTAATCTCATAGTAGAGGTTGGCATCTCACTCATTCTCACTAAACATTCTCTTTTTAACCCAGCACCACTAGATCACTTACAACACACACACACACTCTCTCTCACACACACACACACACACACACACACACACCTGTAAATAGTCAGGTTTGCACAAATATTGTCTGTTTTCTTAACTCTGTTTTTTTTTTTAAATAAATGTTTTTAGAATATACATGCTGTCCACTTAATATTAATAAATGAATGATGTATTGGGGAGGTGGTAGTGCAATGCTTACATCACCCATTAATTATGTATTACTTATGCTGGCATGTAAGTATTTCCAATGCAGTGATGTAAGGACTGAGCTTATAAACAATATGTGGAGGAAGGCGAACTCTGCAGACCAGCTCTGCTCACTTAGAAACAAGCCAGGCCTCTGCTATCGGCAATGCTCCTCTAAGATGACAAATGCAGTTGAAAGTCAGAACAACATCACTGCTAAACTGGGGTTACTGGAAAGTGTCATGTTTGCCACTCTGACTACAGTGCCATACTGTGTGTTTTTCTTCATTAATGTGACCATGTTATTCACCTTGAGGAGTGAAACTGTGTTTCGTGAGACCTCACGTTATGTTCTTCTGTTTAACCTCCTTTTTGCAGACACTGTACAGATGGCTCTGAGTCAGTTATCATACCTACTGGCTGCATGTACAATATGGTTGACATATCCTGTATGTGGTGTTCTGACTATGCTTGCCAATCTCACAAATTTAATCTCTCTTTTCACACTGGTGGTGATGTCTCTGGAAAGATTTGTTGCTGTGTGCTACCCACTGAGACACTCTACCATCATCACCATCAGAAACACAAAAGTGGCTATATTTGTGGTTTGGACCTTTAATTCACTAAATATCCTCATACAAGTTATTTTACTGTCAGATTTTCCATTTGAAGACCTGGAAACACTGCAGATGAAAGATTTTTGTACCAGAGAAAGAATGCTTCTGGGCCCCATGTCTGTTGTTTATCATAAAACCTCAACCTATTTTGTATTTGTTTCAGTTGTTGTGGTAGTCACTTCCTCTTATATTGGTGTGATAATAGCAGCCAGGTCAGCTTCCACAAACAAAGCTTCTGCACAGAAGGCTCGTAACACACTGCTGCTGCATCTGGTGCAAGTGGGCCTCATGATCCTCAGTTCATTATACATCCCCGTTGCCATAGCTATCTCAAAGTTCCTGAACAGGTTGATATTTCTGCGCATTGTGAATGTTATTTATGTATGCATTGTCATATTTCCTAGGTGTCTGAGTTCTCTTATCTATGGCATCAGGGACCAGACCATCAGACCAGTCCTCATATGCCATCTATGCTGTGGACTGAAACTCTTAATTGATCCAGCCAAGGCTAAGTTCTCAACCTAATATACATTTGATAAATGTTTTTGGGGTCTGTCTTAAATCAATGCATGGCCCCATTGACATTGGTGCTTCTTATGGTCGTTGCGAATCTAGAGAAGCCTGACAAAATCTATAGTTTTCATTCGGTCAATAATGCATCCTTAAATTCAGGAAAAGTTTATTTGAGCCTTCAGTAGTAGTTGTATATAATAGGTATGGGTTATTAAAATGAAGTGGCTATCTTCCAAGTTAGGGTATTGTCTGTACATTCCCTCTTTGTGTTATTATTCCTCCTTCAGCTCTGCAAAAAGACATGGTTTGGGGAGTCAAATACCAACTTGAATTGGTTGTTGACTGTTTTTAGTTCAGTCCCAGTATGGATAAAGGAAACAGTTAAATGGTCCTGCACTTATATAGCATTCATATTGGTGGCAGAGGCTACCCTAAACAGTAGGCCACAGCCGACCCAGTTAAGTTAAGTAAGAATAGTAAAAACAAAAACAATGCCAATGTAGATATGAAAATTGTTAAAAGACAGACTTTACCATGTGAATGAATCCTTTGTTTAATTTTTGTTTAAGTTAAGACTCTTGTCTGGCCCTCTGCTCTTTGTCCTTCCCTGTAACAAAGCCCGGGCTTGTCAGGGATTTGGACCCAGGACCTCTCACACAGTCCTGTTGTCTGTCCAACCAAATGCCTGCCCTTTCATGATAACTTTCACACCCCTGCTTTAGACTATGCACCATAGATTGTCTAAATCAGGCCCATGTTTGTTTTTATGTCAGTCATGTTGTCCTCCAGGTTCAGGGCTATTTTAAAACAGTAGAGAGCGTGTTCCAACCACAAAATGCAGATTTATATACAGTTTTTAAGAAATGTCAATATTAACACTGGCTTTGATCTGTTTGATCATGCTTCTCTGGCTCTGTAAGGAGGCGGTCGCACTTATTTTTCCTCTCTCCCTGTGTGTTTTCCTGCTTCGGTCCTCTTGTCTTGTCTTGTCTTCTGTCTTACTTTGGAAGACTCTCTTTACACTGCTCTCAAAACTAAAAAAATATGGATTTGATCAACTGCTCTCTCAACGCAATTGACACAATCTTCTTGACAAGAAGCCAAGGTTCGGGGGATCCCTCCTGCCCTGACGGGACATTTGCAGCTTCCGTAGAGCAGCTATTCTCAACCTTGGGGTCGCAAGATTATTTCTGGGGGTCGCCAAATCATTTTGGGAGTCAGCTCTGTCTCCACTGTGTTAAAGTGTTCATGTGTGAATGTGTTTTTGGTCACTTAATGTCTTTTTTAGGTCCTTTTGTGGTTTTTTTTGTTTGTCATTTTGTGTCTTTTTTGGTCATTTTGTGTCTTTTTTTGATCATTTTGTGGTCAATTTGTGTCTTTTTTGGTCATTTAGTTTCCTTTTTTGGTCATTTACTGTCTTTTCTGGTCATTTTGTGTCTTTTTTGGTCATTTTGTTTCCTTTTTTTGGTCATTTTGTTTCTTTTTTGCGTGATCTGGACTGTGCGTGTGAGATTCTGTTCAGTGAGTGGGGGTCGCGGATAACATGCATGTTAAATTGGGGGTCGTGACTCAAAAAGGTTGAGAACTACTGCCGTAGAGGACAGTGAGGACCTCTATCTATTCGGAACCTTGATAACAGGACTTTTCGAAATACACAGAAAATGGTGACAGCTGTCCAAAGGCTGCCTATGACAGCAGAGCTGTTGAAACTCAGACTGTGGTCACAAACTGCACTTTGGATGAAATCAAGGAGCGACTGACGGCCCTGGAAAAGCTACTGGATCGATCCGGAGACCAGTATGGACATTATCAACAAGATGAGTAGCAGAAAGTTGCTGCCACTTTCACCTACAGCCCAATCTTCCAATCTTACCTGGCCTCCCTCCAAACAGCCCTGACTCAAGGCTATGAGAAAAAAAGTTCCCCTTTTGAGCACTGCAGCGAGACTCCCCCTATTATTAATAAAGGACTGAAGGCAATCACTTCCCTGGAAGGAACTCCAAATTCCTTCAACCTTTAGTGAATATTGATATGATTATTTGGTTATAGTTATTAAGGTAAATTATAAGTTCCAAACTGATATTCTCCTTGTATTATGAGACTGATTCAGTAAAATTGGCTTTTTTGTGTTTTAAAAATAAAAAAACTTGAGCTTGATGATGACATGAATCAGAGTATTGGGGAGGTGGTAGTAAAATGCTTACATCACCCATTAATTATGTATTATTTATGCTGGCATGTAATTATTTCCAATGCAGTGATGTAAGGACTGAGCTTATAAACAATATGTGGAGGAAGGCGAGCTCTGCAGACCAGCTCTGCTCACTTAGAAACAAGCCAGGCCTCTGCTATCGGCAATGCTCCTCTAAGATGACAAATGCAGTTGAAAGTCAGAACAACATCACTGCTAAACTGGGGTTACTGGAAAGTGTCATGTTTGCCACTCTGACTACAGTGCCATGCTGTGTGTTTCTCTTCATTAATGTGACCATGTTATTCACCTTGAGGAGTAAAACTGTGTTTCGTGAGACCTCACGTTATATTCTTCTGTTTAACCTCCTTTTTGCAGACACTGTACAGATGGCTCTGATTCAGTTATTATACCTACTGGCTGCTTGTAGTATAAGGTTGACATATCCTGTATGTGGTGTTATCGCTATTCTTTCCAATCTCACAAATGCAATCTCTCCTCTCACACTGGTGGTGATGTCTCTGGAAAGATTTGTTGCTGTGTGCTACCCACTGAGACACTCTACCATCATCACCATCAGAAACACAGCAGTGGCTGTCTTTGTGGTTTGGACCTTTAATTCACTAAATGTTCTCACAGGACTTATTTTACTCTTAGAGTTTCCATTTGAAGACCTCGAAACATTGCAGATGAAAGATTTTTGTACCAGAGAAAGAATGCTTCTGGGCCCCATGTCTGTTGTTTATGATAAAGCCTACACTTATTTTGTATTTGTTTCAGTTGTTGTGGTAGTCAC
This sequence comes from Centropristis striata, assembly GCF_030273125.1. NCBI lineage: Eukaryota > Metazoa > Chordata > Actinopteri > Perciformes > Serranidae > Centropristis > Centropristis striata. The sequence continues at coordinate 1,558,805 of NC_081531.1, read as the reverse complement.
TTCCTCTTATATTGGTGTGATAATAGCAGCCAGGTCAGCTTCCACAAACAAAGCTTCTGCACAGAAGGCTCGTAACACACTGCTGCTGCATCTGCTGCAAGTGGGCCTCAGCATCCTCAGTTCGATATACATACCCTTTGTCTTAGCTATCTCAAAGTTCCTGAACAGGTTAATAATGCTCCGCATTGTGATTGTTATTTATGTATGCATTGTCATATTTCCTAGGTGTCTAAGTTCTCTTATCTATGGCATCAGGGACCAAACCATCAGACCATTCCTCATATGCCATCTATGCTGTGGACTAAAACGCTTACGTAATCCAGCCAAGACTAAATTCTCAACCTAGATATATTTAATGCGTGTTTTCGGGATCTGTCTTAAATCAATGCATGGCCTGATTGACATTGGAGCTGATTTTGGTCATTGGGAATCCGGAGAAGCCTGACAAAGTATACCGTCTTCATCCAGACAAAAATTCTTCCTTAAGTTTAGCAAAAACCTATTTGAGCTTTCAGTAGTAGTAGTAGCAGTAGTTGTATAAAGCAGGTATAGGCTATTAATATGAAGTGGCTATCTTCCAAGTTAGGGTATCGTCTGTACATACCCTAGTTAGCCTAAAACTGAATTTTGATATGTGACTTTGTGGCAAAATGCAGTAAGTTAACGTTAAATATTCTGAGTTTCAGGATTGTAACAGCTGATTTCTCAGGTCTGTATATGTCTGCTTCCACTTTTGCCTCTTAAAAGCTCAGCTGTTGTTTTCTAACGGACAGAATTAACAAGGAGTCTCCATCATTCAGTAGAAAGTCAATGGAGAGAGATGTTTGATACCCCCTATGGTGTGGACGGGGTTTAAATGCCTCTATTGATGGGTGGATGTCATGATCTTATTTGTTACTAGTTACAGTAAGCAGACTTCATGTTAACATTTTTTATCTAAAAGGATTCAGGGGCTACACGGTGGTGTAGTGGTTATCAATCTTGCCTTATAGCAAGAGGGTCTCTGGTTCGTCTCTGGCCTGCGGCTCCTCTGTGTGGAGTTTGCATGGTCTCCCAGTGACAGGGTGGGTTCTCTGCAGGTACTCTGACTTCCTCCCACAGTCCAAAAACATGCATTTAGCTTTAATTGGTGACTCTAAATTGCCCATAGGTGTGAATGAGAATGTGACTGTCTGTCTCTGTGTGTCTGCCTCGAGATAGTCTGGCGACCTGTCCAGGGTGTTCCCTGCCTCTTGTCCAATGTTAGCTGGGATTAGCTCCAGCACCCCATGACCCGAGTACAGATATTGGGGTTGAAGATGATGAATGAATAAATCAATAAAACGATTCAAAATGCATTCATTTCATTTAGTCTTTTTTTGTTTCCATAAGCATGTTACATATTTGATTTTAATGACAAATGTGAAGTCAAAAAGATCAGTAGTTGGCTGATATGTTGTGATAAGTTTTATGTTTTTTTTAGGGGAGTGGGGTTAGAAGGCTAACTTTACTTTTGAAAAGAGCTTCTTGTGGAAAAGGACAGCCACAACACCCTGCACCAACTAGTGGCCCTAGTGGGTATCAAGATTATAGTGAGGAAATGTGTACCGAGGTTTACATGGGCTAGTTTGCTTCTTAAGCTTTAAACTTGCACATTAACTAAAATGCAGGGCAGTAAGAGATAGAGGATTGTTTCTTGAAATTGCACTAAAGCTGAAACACGTGTAACTGCAACGGACAAACAATTTCATCACAAAGCCGGGACCATGCTGTGGCTCACACTGAATCTCATTCGCTTCCTTACACTGAAATACATGGCAGTAAGGGCAAAATACAGCCCTCAATGTGCACAGGGCATGAGGTCTTTTAGTTAGCTATATCAGCAGAATGAATGGTTTGACAGTGGTAGATAACAGTACATAAATCTCTCAAATTGCTTTTACTAAATTTTCAAATACATATTATTTACACCACAAAGAAGTTTTGTGAGTACATATGGATGTCGACTCCTGTAGCAGACCTCTATATAAAATGTAAGGATTTCTAGCAAGTTTAGAATTGAAATCAACATTTTTAGTGTGGACCAAGTATGATATTCTGATATTAATATTGCACAATTGTGAACGATTCCCAAATATGCTATGCTTCACACGGGGCACCAAAAAAATTTAGGTTTATAGGATGTTTCAAGATCAATGTAGAAGTATCTAGGATGCCTCACACGGGCACCATAACAATGTAAAGAACATAAGTTGGTTCATGAAAATGAATGAATACCTTCCACCAAATATTTAATAAAAGGAGTAAACAGGATGCACAATATTATATTAGGGTTTCAAAAGAGGATTAAGATGGATATCAGAATTATTTACAATTAATGTAAATTAATGTTTCTTATAATAATATATGATATGACTTGATTTACTCATGTCACCTCAAAATGGGGCACCAGTCTGGAAAACAGAGAAAAGATAACCATTCACCTAAAATCAGTTTCATAAAGTTACTGAATTTTCAATTTGGAACTCTAACTAATAATTACCTTAATAGTTATAATGAAATTACCATATTAACATTACTCCACCAAGATTCACCACCTTAACGCAGTGGAGGGGTTTGTGTGCTTCAGTGATCCTGGAGCAAGACCCGGGAGGGGAGCACGTAGGCAAGCATCTGGTGGCCGGGCTGGGCTCAGTCCGAAAAAATCACATCGAGCCACCGACTTCTGGGCCCACCACCCGCAGAGTTAGGCTTCAGGGTCGGGTGCATAGTAAGTCTGTTGGTAGGCAAATGCGGGTACCTGGGCGTGCTGACCCCTGGCTCCAGCGCCTCTGGTTACCTCACTTGCGGGGAAGGAGCTAAAGCTTGTGCAGGAGGTGGAGCGTTACTAACTAGAAATAGGTGGGCTCACCACCACGAATAGCGTGGTCTCTGGAACCAATCACCTAGAGAGAGGCTGGACTCTCTCCTTTTCCGGAGTGAGAGCTGTGTCCACATACTCGGCACAACGTCAAACACGTTCCCGGTGGGTGTTGGGCTCCGCCAGGGTTGCCCCTTGTCTCTGATTCTGTTAATGGTCTTCATGGACAGGATCTCAAGGCGCAGCCGGGGGGAGGAAGGGATCCAGTTTGGTGACCTTAGAATTACATCTCTGCTTTTTGCACATGATGTGGTTCGTTTAGTCTCATCAGACCAGGACCTAGAACACTCATTGGGGCGGTTTTCCAGCCGAGTGTGAATCGGTTGGGATGAGAGTCAGCACCTCCAAGTTTGAGGCTACGGTTTCTCTACCGTAAAAGCGGTGGACTGCACTCTCTGGGTGGGGAGAGAGGTACTGCCTCAAGAGAAGGAGTTCGAGTATCTCGGGGTCTTGTTCAGCAGTGAGGGTAGAACGCAGCGTGAGATGGACAGGCGGTTTGGTGCGGCGTCAGCAGTGATGCGGGCGTTGTACCGGACCATCTTGGTGAAGAAGGAGGTGAGCCTGAAGGCAAAGCTCTCGATTTACCGCTCCATCTACATTCCAACCCTCACCTATGGTCATGAGCTTTGGGTAGTGACCTGACAGAACAAGATCGCAGATACAAGCGGCTAAAATGAGTTTCCTCCATAGTGTGGCTGGGCCTCCTTTAAGAGGTGTTCCAGACAGGTCCAACTGGTAGGAGGCCCCGGGGAAGACCCAGAACACGGTGGAGGGATTATATCTCTCGCCTGGCCTGGGAACGCCTCGGGGTCCCCCAGGACGTGCTGGATATTACGGCCTGGGGAGAGGGGAGCCTCGAATGCCCTCCTTAGCCAGCTACCCCCGCGACCCGGCTCAAGATAAGCGGAGGAGAATGGATGGATGGATATCAACATTTAGCATTTGTTAAAGGAATTAAGAATTAATCTCATAGTAGAGGTTGGCATCTCACTCATTCTCACTAAACATTCTCTTTTTAACCCAGCACCACTAGATCACTTACAACACACACACACACTCTCTCTCACACACACACACACACACACCTGTAAATAGTCAGGTTTGCACAAATATTGTCTGTTTTCTTAACTCTGTTTTTTTTTTTAAATAAATGTTTTTAGAATATACATGCTGTCCACTTAATATTAGTAAATGAATGATGTATTGGGGAGGTGGTAGTGCAATGCTTACATCACCCATTAATTATGTATTACTTATGCTGGCATGTAAGTATTTCCAATGCAGTGATGTAAGGACTGAGCTTATAAACAATATGTGGAGGAAGGCGAACTCTGCAGACCAGCTCTGCTCACTTAGAAACAAGCCAGGCCTCTGCTATCGGCAATGCTCCTCTAAGATGACAAATGCAGTTGAAAGTCAGAACAACATCACTGCTAAACTGGGGTTACTGGAAAGTGTCATGTTTGCCACTCTGACTACAGTGCCATACTGTGTGTTTTTCTTCATTAATGTGACCATGTTATTCACCTTGAGGAGTGAAACTGTGTTTCGTGAGACCTCACGTTATGTTCTTCTGTTTAACCTCCTTTTTGCAGACACTGTACAGATGGCTCTGAGTCAGTTATCATACCTACTGGCTGCATGTACAATATGGTTGACATATCCTGTATGTGGTGTTCTGACTATGCTTGCCAATCTCACAAATTTAATCTCTCTTTTCACACTGGTGGTGATGTCTCTGGAAAGATTTGTTGCTGTGTGCTACCCACTGAGACACTCTACCATCATCACCATCAGAAACACAAAAGTGGCTATATTTGTGGTTTGGACCTTTAATTCACTAAATATCCTCATACAAGTTATTTTACTGTCAGATTTTCCATTTGAAGACCTGGAAACACTGCAGATGAAAGATTTTTGTACCAGAGAAAGAATGCTTCTGGGCCCCATGTCTGTTGTTTATCATAAAACCTCAACCTATTTTGTATTTGTTTCAGTTGTTGTGGTAGTCACTTCCTCTTATATTGGTGTGATAATAGCAGCCAGGTCAGCTTCCACAAACAAAGCTTCTGCACAGAAGGCTCGTAACACACTGCTGCTGCATCTGGTGCAAGTGGGCCTCATGATCCTCAGTTCATTATACATCCCCGTTGCCATAGCTATCTCAAAGTTCCTGAACAGGTTGATATTTCTGCGCATTGTGAATGTTATTTATGTATGCATTGTCATATTTCCTAGGTGTCTGAGTTCTCTTATCTATGGCATCAGGGACCAGACCATCAGACCAGTCCTCATATGCCATCTATGCTGTGGACTGAAACTCTTAATTGATCCAGCCAAGGCTAAGTTCTCAACCTAATATACATTTGATAAATGTTTTTGGGGTCTGTCTTAAATCAATGCATGGCCCCATTGACATTGGTGCTTCTTATGGTCGTTGCGAATCTAGAGAAGCCTGACAAAATCTATAGTTTTCATTCGGTCAATAATGCATCCTTAAATTCAGGAAAAGCTTATTTGAGCCTTCAGTAGTAGTTGTATATAATAGGTATGGGTTATTAAAATGAAGTGGCTATCTTCCAAGTTAGGGTATTGTCTGTACATTCCCTCTTTGTGTTATTATTCCTCCTTCAGCTCTGCAAAAAGACATGGTTTGGGGAGTCAAATACCAACTTGAATTGGTTGTTGACTGTTTTTAGTTCAGTCCCAGTATGGATAAAGGAAACAGTTAAATGGTCCTGCACTTATATAGCATTCATATTGGTGGCAGAGGCTACCCTAAACAGTAGGCCACAGCCGACCCAGTTAAGTTAAGTAAGAATAGTAAAAACAAAAACAATGCCAATGTAGATATGAAAATTGTTAAAAGACAGACTTTACCATGTGAATGAATCCTTTGTTTAATTTTTGTTTAAGTTAAGACTCTTGTCTGGCCCTCTGCTCTTTGTCCTTCCCTGTAACAAAGCCCGGGCTTGTCAGGGATTTGGACCCAGGACCTCTCACACAGTCCTGTTGTCTGTCCAACCTAATGCCTGCCCTTTCATGATAACTTTCACACCCCTGCTTTAGACTATGCACCATAGATTGTCTAAATCAGGCCCATGTTTGTTTTTATGTCAGTCATGTTGTCCTCCAGGTTCAGGGCTATTTTAAAACAGTAGAGAGCGTGTTCCAACCACAAAATGCAGATTTATATACAGTTTTTAAGAAATGTCAATATTAACACTGGCTTTGATCTGTTTGATCATGCTTCTCTGGCTCTGTAAGGAGGCGGTCGCACTTATTTTTCCTCTCTCCCTGTGTGTTTTCCTGCTTCGGTCCTCTTGTCTCGTCTTGTCTTCTGTCTTACTTTGGAAGACTCTCTTTACACTGCTCTCAAAACTAAAAAAATATGGATTTGATCAACTGCTCTCTCAACGCAATTGACACAATCTTCTTGACAAGAAGCCAAGGTTCGGGGGATCCCTCCTGCCCTGACGGGACATTTGCAGCTTCCGTAGAGCAGCTATTCTCAACCTTGGGGTCGGGACCCCAATTGGGGTCGCAAGATTATTTCTGGGGGTCGCCAAATCATTTTGGGAGTCAGCTCTGTCTCCACTGTGTTAAAGTGTTCATGTGTGAATGTGTTTTTGGTCACTTAATGTCTTTTTTAGGTCCTTTTGTGGTTCTTTTGTTTGTCATTTTGTGTCTTTTTTGGTCATTTTGTGTCTTTTTTTGATCATTTTGTGGTCAATTTGTGTCTTTTTTGGTCATTTAGTTTCCTTTTTTGGTCATTTACTGTCTTTTCTGGTCATTTTGTGTCTTTTTTGGTCATTTTGTTTCCTTTTTTTGGTCATTTTGTTTCTTTTTTGCGTGATCTGGACTGTGCGTGTGAGATTCTGTTCAGTGAGTGGGGGTCGCGGATAACATGCATGTTAAATTGGGGGTCGTGACTCAAAAAGGTTGAGAACTACTGCCGTAGAGGACAGTGAGGACCTCTATCTATTCGGAACCTTGATAACAGGACTTTTCGAAATACACAGAAAATGGTGACAGCTGTCCAAAGGCTGCCTATGACAGCAGAGCTGTTGAAACTCAGACTGTGGTCACAAACTGCACTTTGGATGAAATCAAGGAGCGACTGACGGCCCTGGAAAAGCTACTGGATCGATCCGGAGACCAGTATGGACATTATCAACAAGATGAGTAGCAGAAAGTTGCTGCCACTTTCACCTACAGCCCAATCTTCCAATCTTACCTGGCCTCCCTCCAAACAGCCCTGACTCAAGGCTATGAGAAAAAAAGTTCCCCTTTTGAGCACTGCAGCGAGACTCCCCCTATTATTAATAAAGGACTGAAGGCAATCACTTCCCTGGAAGGAACTCCAAATTCCTTCAACCTTTAGTGAATATTGATATGATTATTTGGTTATAGTTATTAAGGTAAATTATAAGTTCCAAACTGATATTCTCCTTGTATTATGAGACTGATTCAGTAAAATTGGCTTTTTTGTGTTTTAAAAATAAAAAAACTTGAGCTTGATGATGACATGAATCAGAGTATTGGGGAGGTGGTAGTAAAATGCTTACATCACCCATTAATTATGTATTATTTATGCTGGCATGTAATTATTTCCAATGCAGTGATGTAAGGACTGAGCTTATAAACAATATGTGGAGGAAGGCGAGCTCTGCAGACCAGCTCTGCTCACTTAGAAACAAGCCAGGCCTCTGCTATCGGCAATGCTCCTCTAAGATGACAAATGCAGTTGAAAGTCAGAACAACATCACTGCTAAACTGGGGTTACTGGAAAGTGTCATGTTTGCCACTCTGACTACAGTGCCATGCTGTGTGTTTCTCTTCATTAATGTGACCATGTTATTCACCTTGAGGAGTAAAACTGTGTTTCGTGAGACCTCACGTTATATTCTTCTGTTTAACCTCCTTTTTGCAGACACTGTACAGATGGCTCTGATTCAGTTATTATACCTACTGGCTGCTTGTAGTATAAGGTTGACATATCCTGTATGTGGTGTTATCGCTATTCTTTCCAATCTCACAAATGCAATCTCTCCTCTCACACTGGTGGTGATGTCTCTGGAAAGATTTGTTGCTGTGTGCTACCCACTGAGACACTCTACCATCATCACCATCAGAAACACAGCAGTGGCTGTCTTTGTGGTTTGGACCTTTAATTCACTAAATGTTCTCACAGGACTTATTTTACTCTTAGAGTTTCCATTTGAAGACCTCGAAACATTGCAGATGAAAGATTTTTGTACCAGAGAAAGAATGCTTCTGGGCCCCATGTCTGTTGTTTATGATAAAGCCTACACTTATTTTGTATTTGTTTCAGTTGTTGTGGTAGTCACTTCCTCTTATATTGGTGTGATAATAGCAGCCAGGTCAGCTTCCACAAACAAAGCTTCTGCACAGAAGGCTCGTAACACACTGCTGCTGCATCTGCTGCAAGTGGGCCTCAGCATCCTCAGTTCGATATACATACCCTTTGTCTTAGCTATCTCAAAGTTCCTGAACAGGTTAATAATGCTCCGCATTGTGATTGTTATTTATGTATGCATTGTCATATTTCCTAGGTGTCTAAGTTCTCTTATCTATGGCATCAGGGACCAAACCATCAGACCATTCCTCATATGCCATCTATGCTGTGGACTAAAACGCTTACGTAATCCAGCCAAGACTAAATTCTCAACCTAGATATATTTAATGCGTGTTTTCGGGATCTGTCTTAAATCAATGCATGGCCTGATTGACATTGGAGCTGATTTTGGTCATTGGGAATCCGGAGAAGCCTGACAAAGTATACCGTCTTCATCCAGACAAAAATTCTTCCTTAAGTTTAGCAAAAACCTATTTGAGCTTTCAGTAGTAGTAGTAGCAGTAGTTGTATAAAGCAGGTATAGGCTATTAATATGAAGTGGCTATCTTCCAAGTTAGGGTATCGTCTGTACATACCCTAGTTAGCCTAAAACTGAATTTTGATATGTGACTTTGTGGCAAAATGCAGTAAGTTAACGTTAAATATTCTGAGTTTCAGGATTGTAACAGCTGATTTCTCAGGTCTGTATATGTCTGCTTCCACTTTTGCCTCTTAAAAGCTCAGCTGTTGTTTTCTAACGGACAGAATTAACAAGGAGTCTCCATCATTCAGTAGAAAGTCAATGGAGAGAGATGTTTGATACCCCCTATGGTGTGGACGGGGTTTAAATGCCTCTATTGATGGGTGGATGTCATGATCTTATTTGTTACTAGTTACAGTAAGCAGACTTCATGTTAACATTTTTTATCTAAAAGGATTCAGGGGCTACACGGTGGTGTAGTGGTTATCAATCTTGCCTTATAGCAAGAGGGTCTCTGGTTCGTCTCTGGCCTGCGGCTCCTCTGTGTGGAGTTTGCATGGTCTCCCAGTGACAGGGTGGGTTCTCTGCAGGTACTCTGACTTCCTCCCACAGTCCAAAAACATGCATTTAGCTTTAATTGGTGACTCTAAATTGCCCATAGGTGTGAATGAGAATGTGACTGTCTGTCTCTGTGTGTCTGCCTCGAGATAGTCTGGCGACCTGTCCAGGGTGTTCCCTGCCTCTTGTCCAATGTTAGCTGGGATTAGCTCCAGCACCCCATGACCCGAGTACAGATATTGGGGTTGAAGATGATGAATGAATAAATCAATAAAACGATGCAAAATGCATTCATTTCATTTAGTCTTTTTTTGTTTCCATAAGCATGTTACATATTTGATTTTAATGACAAATGTGAAGTCAAAAAGATCAGTAGTTGGCTGATATGTTGTGATAAGTTTTATGTTTTTTTTAGGGGAGTGGGGTTAGAAGGCTAACTTTACTTTTGAAAAGAGCTTCTTGTGGAAAAGGACAGCCACAACACCCTGCACCAACTAGTGGCCCTAGTGGGTATCAAGATTATAGTGAGGAAATGTGTACCGAGGTTTACATGGGCTAGTTTGCTTCTTAAGCTTTAAACTTGCACATTAACTAAAATGCAGGGCAGTAAGAGATAGAGGATTGTTTCTTGAAATTGCACTAAAGCTGAAACACGTGTAACTGCAACGGACAAACAATTTCATCACAAAGCCGGGACCATGCTGTGGCTCACACTGAATCTCATTCGCTTCCTTACACTGAAATACATGGCAGTAAGGGCAAAATACAGCCCTCAATGTGCACAGGGCATGAGGTCTTTTAGTTAGCTATATCAGCAGAATGAATGGTTTGACAGTGGTAGATAACAGTACATAAATCTCTCAAATTGCTTTTACTAAATTTTCAAATACATATTATTTACACCACAAAGAAGTTTTGTGAGTACATATGGATGTCGACTCCTGTAGCAGACCTCTATATAAAATGTAAGGATTTCTAGCAAGTTTAGAATTGAAATCAACATTTTTAGTGTGGACCAAGTATGATATTCTGATATTAATATTGCACAATTGTGAACGATTCCCAAATATGCTATGCTTCACACGGGGCACCAAAAAAATTTAGGTTTATAGGATGTTTCAAGATCAATGTAGAAGTATCTAGGATGCCTCACACGGGCACCATAACAATGTAAAGAACATAAGTTGGTTTATGAAAATGAATGAATACCTTCCACCAAATATTTAATAAAAGGAGTAAACAGGATGCACAATATTATGTTAGGGTTTCAAAAGAGGATTAAGATGGATATCAGAATTATTTACAATTAATGTAAATTAATGTTTCTTATAATAATATATGATATGACTTGATTTACTCATGTCACCTCAAAATGGGGCACCAGTCTGGAAAACAGAGAAAAGATAACCATTCACCTAAAATCAGTTTCATAAAGTTACTGAATTTTCAATTTGGAACTCTAACTAATAATTACCTTAATAGTTATAATGAAATTACCATATTAACATTACTCCACCAAGATTCACCACCTTAACGCAGTGGAGGGGTTTGTGTGCTTCAGTGATCCTGGAGCAAAACCCGGGAGGGAAGCACGTAGGCAAGCATCTGGTGGCCGGGCCGGGCTCAGTCCGAAAAAATCACATCGACCCACTGACCTGTGGGCCCACCACCCGCAGAGTTAGGCTTCAGGGTCGGGTGCATAGTAAGTCTGGTGGCAGGCACATGCGGGTACCTGGGCGTGCTGACCCCTGGCTCCAGCGCCTCTGGGGATGTGGAAAGTTACCTCACTTGTGGGGAAGGAGCTAAAGCTTGTGCAGGAGGTGGAGCGTTACTAACTAGAAATAGGTGGGCTCCCCACCACACATAGTGTGGTCTCTGGAACCAATCACCTGGAGAAAGGCTGGACTCTCTCCTTTTCCGGAGTGAGAGCTGTGTCCACATACTCGGCACAACGTCAAACACGTTCCCGGTGGGTGTTGGCCACCGTCAGGGTTGCCCCTTGTCTCTGATTCTGTTAATGGTCTTCATGGACAGGATCTCAAGGCACAGCCGGGGGGAGGAAGGGATCCAGTTTGGTGACCTTAGAATTAAATTTCTGCTTTTTGCACATGATGTGGTTCGTTTAGTCTCATCAGACCAGGACCTAGAACACTCATTGGGGCGGTTTTCCAGCCGAGTGTGAATCGGTTGGGATGAGAGTCAGCACCTCCAAGTTTGAGGCCACGGTTTCTCTACCGTAAAAACGGTGGAATGGCCGTCTCTGGGTGGGGAGAGAGGTACTGCCTCAAGAGAAGGAGTTCAAGTATCTCGGGGTCTTGTTCAGCAGTGAGGGTAGAACGCAGCGTGAGATGGACAGGCGGTTTGGTGCGGCGTCAGCAGTGATGCGGGCGTTGTACCTGACCATCTTGGTGAAGAAGGAGGTGAGCCTGAAGGCAAAGCTCTCGATTTACCGCTCCATCTACATTCCAACCCTCACCTATGGTCATGAGCTTTGGGTAGTGACCTGACAGAACAAGATCGCAGATACAAGCGGCTAAAATGAGTTTCCTCCATAGTGTGGCTGGGCCTCCTTTAAGAGGTGTTCCAGACAGGTCCAACTGGTAGGAGGCCCCGGGGAAGACCCAGAACACAGTGGAGGGATTATATCTCTCGCCTGGCCTGGGAACGCCTCGGGGTCCCCCAGGACGTGCTGGATATTACGGTTGGGGAGAGGGGCGCCTGGAATGCCCTCCTTAGCCAGCTACCCCCGCGACCCGGCTCAAGATAGGCGGAAGAGAATGGATGGATGGATATTAACATTTAGCATTTGTTAAAGGAATTAATAATTAATCTCATAGTAGAGGTTGGCAGCTCACTCATTCTCACTAAACATTCTCATTTTAACCCAGCACCACTAGATCACTTACAACACACTCAAACACATACACACACACACACACACACACACACACACACACACACACACACATCTGTAAATAGTCAGGTTTGCACAAATATTGTCTGTTTTCTTAACTCTGTTTTTTTTTTTTTAATAAATGTTTTTAGAGTATACATGCTGTCCGCTTAATATTAATAAATGACTAATGTCAACCGCTTTTCTGAAAATAAATCCAAATTCCTTCAGCCTTTAGTAAATATTGATATCGTTATTTGATTATAATTATTAAGTCATTTGTTAAGTTTCAAAATGATAGTTTAGTCATTTTATGAGACTGATTTATTTTTAAGTTTTTTTAAATAAAGAATTTGAGCGTGATGATGACATGGATCAGAGTATTGGGGAGGTGGAAGTACAATGCTTACATCACCCATTATTTGTGTATTACTTATGCTGGCATGTAATTATTTCCAATGCAGTGATGTAAGGACTGAGCTTATAAACAATATGTGGAGGAAGGCGAACTCTGCAGACCAGCTCTGCTCACTTAGAAACAAGCCAGGCCTCTGCTATCGGCAATGCTCCTCTAAGATGACAAATGCAGTTGAAAGTCAGAACAACATCACTGCTAAACAGGGGTTACTGGAAAGTGTCATGTTTGCCACTCTGACTACAGTGCCATACTGTGTGTTTTTCTTCATTAATGTGACCATGTTATTCACCTTGAGGAGTGAAACTGTGTTTCGTGAGACCTCACGTTATATTCTTCTGTTTAACCTCCTTTTTGCAGACACTGTACAGATGGCTCTGAGTCAGTTATCATACCTACTGGCTGCATGTACAATATGGTTGACATATCCTGTATGTGGTGTTCTGACTATGCTTGCCAATCTCACAAATTTAATCTCTCTTTTCACACTGGTGGTGATGTCTCTGGAAAGATTTGTTGCTGTGTGCTACCCACTGAGACACTCTACCATCATCACCATCAGAAACACAGAAGTGGCTATCTTTGTGGTTTGGACCTTTAATTCACTAAATATCCTCATACAAGTTATTTTACTGTCAGATTTTCCATTTGAAGACCTGGAAACACTGCAGATGAAAGATTTTTGTACCAGAGAAAGAATGCTTCTGGGCCCCATGTCTGTTGTTTATCATAAAACCTCAACCTATTTTGTATTTGTTTCAGTTGTTGTGGTAGTCACTTCCTCTTATATTGGTGTGATAATAGCAGCCAGGTCAGCTTCCACAAACAAAGCTTCTGCACAGAAGGCTCGTAACACACTGCTGCTGCATCTGGTGCAAGTGGGCCTCATGATCCTCAGTTCATTATACATCCCCGTTGCCATAGCTATCTCAAAGTTCCTGAACAGGTTGATATTTCTGCGCATTGTGAATGTTATTTATGTATGCATTGTCATATTTCCTAGGTGTCTGAGTTCTCTTATCTATGGCATCAGGGACCAGACCATCAGACCAGTCCTCATATGCCATCTATGCTGTGGACTGAAACTCTTAATTGATCCAGCCAAGGCTAAGTTCTCAACCTAATATACATTTGATAAATGTTTTTGGGGTCTTAAATCAATGCATGGCCCCATTGACATTGGTGCTTCTTATGGTCGTTGCGAATCTAGAGAAGCCTGACAAAATCTATAGTTTTCATTCGGTCAATAATGCATCCTTAAATTCAGGAAAAGCTTATTTGAGCCTTCAGTAGTAGTTGTATATAATAGGTATGGGTTATTAAAATGAAGTGGCTATCTTCCAAGTTAGGGTATTGTCTGTGCATTCCCTCTTTGTGTTATTATTCCTCCTTCAGCTCTGCAAAAAGACATGGTTTGGGGAGTCAAATACCAACTTGATTTGGTTGTTGACTGTTTTTAGTTCAGTCCCAGTATGGATAAAGGAAACAGTTAAATGGTCCTGCACTTATATAGCATTCATACTGGTGGCAGAGGCTACCCTAAACAGTAGGCCACAGCCGACCTAGTTAAGTTAAGTAAGAATAGTAAAAACAAAAACAATGCCAATGTAGATATGAATATTGTTAAAAGACAGACTTTACCATGTGAATGTATCCTTTGTTTAATTTTTGTTTAAGTTAAGACTCTTGTCTGGCCCTCTGCTCTTTGTCTTTCCCTGTAACAATGTCGGAGCTCGTCAGGGATTTGGACCCAGGACCTCTCACACAGTCCTGTTGTCTGTCCAACCAAATGCCTGCCCTTTCATGATAACTTTCACACCCCTGCTTTAGACTATGCACCATAGATTGTCTAAATCAGGCACATGTTTGTATTCATGTCAGTCATGTTGTCCTCCAGGTTCAGGGCTATTTTAAAACAGTAGAGAGCGTGTTCCAACCACTGATTGCAGATTTTTATACATTTGGTAAGACATGTCAATATTAACACCAGTTTTGATGTGTTTCACCCATTAGCTGTATAATAGCAGTGGATACATTGACCATGGCGTCACCCATTGGTTTCAGGCCCGGAGGTTCCTGCTACTGTTAAATAACACACATTTAAGTGTGCAGTAACTCTCATCTCTTAAGCAGCATATTTAAACAGTTTGACTGTACATATGAATGCATATTTTTCTGGCTTTTGGTTAGAATAAAAAGATGATGTCACTTTGTGCTGAACTTAACGGTGAAGCTGGTTTTTTTTCAGTGTTTACTGATGTCTTGCAGACCAAATGATTAATCTATAGATCAATCGTGAACATTTGTGTGGAACATGGTCTCACAGGAATCTGTGAAATAGCCACGGATTCGCTTAACTCAAAATCCGTGGAATAGCCACGTAATCACTCAAATTCCCGTGAAACTGACACGGATTTCGCTACAATGCAAGTTAATGACAGTCATATCCCGTGGCTATTCCATGGATATTTTTTCCTATTGGTTTGTTCCAAGTCACGTGACTTTCAAGGTCCCGGCGGTCAGAACAAAAAACATGGCGGACAGTTCTCTCATTTTTAGTGAAAAAATAAATATTTTGACTTAGTTTCTGCATAAAAATGGATTTTGATCACATTTCTAGCCAGAAATATATGTTTTATTTTCTAAATATTCACTCATTTTATATGTTGGAATAGCCACGGGATATGACTGTCATTAACTTGCATTGTAGAGAAATCCGTGTCAGTTTCACAGAAATTTGAGTGATTCCATGGCTATTCCACGGATTTTGAGTTAAGCAAATCTTTGGCTATTTCACGGTGACATCATCGCCAGAGTGTAGAGAGAAAGAAAAAATTGTCAAAAAATACATTTGAAAACTGCCGCAAATTCCACTCTACAGAAATAATTTATACATAGAAACGTAGGAAATTTTGTCTTCTCCCTCACAATCCTCTGGTAAAGCTGTCAGAGTTATAGTTTGGGCGTAGGACGCACAGATGATCCACCAACACCACCAACAGCCTCATTGGGACCCATATTAAAAACGCAGGAAGATTTCTGAAAAAGGGAGATGGAACAGTTTTTTTAGATTGCTCTCACAAAGCTATTTTTTTCATTTTTCTTTTAAAAAAACATATGTAGACGTTCAGGAAGAACAAAGTGAAGTCGGATCAATGATAGGTATTATGGTTTTGCCAAAAATGCTTTCTGTTCGAGGCCAGAAATTTCACTCTGCCCACCTCTGGCTGCTTTCACTCTGCCAGAAGATTCCACAGCTGTTAATTCCGTTGATTGCTCTGCTCTGATTGGTCGACCCCAACGCTTTGATGCTTTGATGTGATTACAGTTAAAGATACACGCACGCACACACACACACACACTGGTCATTTAATGTAATAACAGTTAAAGATACACGCACGCACACACACACACACACTGGTCATTTAATGTAATAACAGTTAAAGATACACGCACGCACACACGCACACACACACACACACATATGCGCGCGTAAGCGCGCACACTCCAGATGCAAATATTTCACACACACACACATTTTGAGGTTAAAGGGCATAGGTTGCTGTATAAATAAATACTTGAAGAGGAATGTTTGTTGTAGGTGTGCTACTTGTATATTATATAGTATCATAACATTACTAGTATTAATTGTTTGAAATCTCTGAAGAATCTCATCATAGTGTACACACACCGGCAATAGCCCCCGTGGCCCTTTCAAAATTTCCCCAGAGGAAATTTTCTAGTTATATTATATTATTTTGTGCATTTAGCCTTCTTTGCTCACTTCTCAGTAGAGAATGACATCAGTTCAGAGGGGAAACTTTATTAAACTTTAGTACATATTTGTACAGAAGACCATAAGAATCTATTTTCATTCATTTATTCACTTTAAAGAGGTAGAACATATACAGAGAGACAACTCCACATGTCTCCACAGCTGGGAGCAGGGACAAACTGGGGAAAAAAGGCCCTGGGGCCTCATGTGTCAACGCTGCGTACGCACAAAAACATTGCGTACGCTGTTATTCCAAAATGCCACATGTACGAAAAGTGAACTTGCCGTGAGAATGTGTGGTGGCAACGCAAACTTTTGTCTGGCGGAAACTAAAACTGGAGACAAGCGCAAATATATTTAGTATAAATGTGTTAGATTTGACACCTTTGTTCACATTTGCAACATTTAAAACTCTTTATTCAGCATGATAGTGTTTTGAAAGTTAAAAAAAAGATTCAAAATCACATTTTATGTTGGACTAAAGGACTAAAAAAGACACAAAATGACAAAAAAACACACATAATGACTAAAAAAAGACACAAAACGACTAAAAAAGACACAAAATGACTAAAAAAGACACAAAATGACCAAAAAAAGACAAAATTATGTGTGGTGGCACCGCAAACTTTTGTCTGGCAGAAACTACCTGGTTATCAGATCTTATATTGGATAAGTACAAGATTACTTCATTTTCAGAGTCATCAGGCTGACAAATAAATCCGTAGAAAGAGAGAAAAAGTCAGATTCCCCTTGCAGTAGAGCCTCTCACTCTGTTCACTGATATTCTCACAGCAGCATTAGAAGCTCCTTGAAGTCTCTGTGAAGTTGCTTTTCTCTAGTTTGTCCACCAGTGTGCAGTATAGAGTGGTGCACAACATGTTCTAACACTCCCTCTCTGCATACATACACTAGCGTAAAGGAATGTTTGCTTTGATTATCAGTTCTTAGAGCTGTAAATCCCTTTTGGTTCTACACATCATGATAACACCAGAACACAGAACTTATAACCAGGAGCAGGACTGAGGAACACAATATCATCTTCATACATAATATACACTGTAAAAAAGAATCTATTTAATTTACGGAAAAATCCCAGCACCTGTGGTTGCCAGAACTTTACCGTGAAAAATGTACAGTGTATGGGTTTTTCTGTCATTTTGTGTCTTTTTTCTGTCATTTTGTGTCTTTTTTTGGTCACTTTGTGTCTTTTTTTGATCATTTTGTGTCTTTTTTCTGTCATTTTGTGTCTTTTTTTGGTCACTTTATCTTTTTTTGATCATTTTGTGTCTTTTTTTGGTCATTTTGTGTCTTTTTTTTTGTCATTTTGTGTCTTTTGTTGGTCATTTTGTGTCTTTTTTTATCATTATGTGTCTTTTTTTGGTCATTTTGTGTCTTTTTTTGATCATTTTGTGTCTTTTTTTTGGTCATTTTGTGTCTACTTTTATCATGTTGTGTCTTTTTTTGGTCATTTTGTGTCTTTTTTTATCATTATGTGTCTTTTTTTGGTCATTTTGTGTCTTTTTTTTATCATTTTGTGTCTTTTTTTGATCATTTTGTGTCTTTTTTTTGTCATTTTTCTGTAAAAAGTAATCTGTTTAATTTAAGGAAGAATCCCAGCAGCTGTGGTTGCCAGAACTTCACCGTGAAAAATGTACAGTGCGTGGATTTTCTATTCAAAATTTAAATGTAAATATCAGCAAAAACTGTTATTTAGACTGAATAATCCTGTTATTTTTATTGGAATTGTGTCGTTCATTCACACATCATGGTATTTCTTCATACATTTTGCATGAAAATGTTTTATTTTTACAGCAAAACTGTGTGTTTCTTCCAGTTTATGACAGAAAAAAGTAAAAGTTTTGTGCTATTCTTTGATTTACGGTTAATTAAAAGTTTCTAATACGGTGATATACAATTTTTTAATTTTACGCCCTATTTCTGATGTATTCAACAACTACTCTCAACTATACTCCAACCCTGATTCCATAAAATTGGTACTATAAATAAAACATCAATAAAAACAGAATGCATCAAATTCAGAATGAGTGACTTTAATCCCCAGTTTGGTATCTTTCATTACATATCTTGTCTTTATTACTGAGTTCAGGTGCACTGCAAACAAGCCGACTTGTATTTTTTGCCCTAAAACAGTGATTTAAGTTGGTAAAACTTGGAAATATTATTGACATTTAGGGCAATAATGTAAGTTAGCACAACAAAGGAAGCCAGTTGTCTGCTCAAAAACAAGTTGGTGAGTTGTTGTTACTTATATCTTTAAGTTGGGGTTCACAACAAGGGACAATAGTTCTGATAACTCTTATTTCTTTGTTGGGAAATTCAGTCATTAGCGAAAGCTAGCGGCTAACGGATGCTAGCGGCGCTGCTTGTTACAGCTACAAGAGTAGCCATTAGCGTATCAATGCTAACTCAAAATTGTGGTCGCAACATTAGCTGACATTTCATAGCAACGTTACAATCGTGCCAATTCAGCACATTACAGAAGTTAGCAGAAGTAAGGATTAAAAGTTATTACAATTTACAATTATAAGTTAGTACAACTTACAGTTGAGTTGACAAAAATCTGAATTCAGAGTTGAGCAAACTCAAAAACAAAACTTAAAATATTTAGTTTATTTGTCCAACTTAAAATTTTATTGAAGTTTGTTGCCTTGAAATTTTGAGTTCACCCAACTTTTCTTTTTTTACAGTGTGAAAAGGATCTATAAGTAGCGTTCAGTAGATTAATCAGCAACACAATAAATAAACGTCTTTACCATTACGTCAACACTCACTTCTTCATCTGCTGTTTTTACAGTTTTAACCCTGTGGAGTCTCCAAAAGCTCCAAATAATCAGACTTGTTGCCTCCATCAGAGTATAAAACAAAGCAGCGTGGAGCCCTACTGTACATTTACCTCTAAAGTTCTGGCTGTAAACTCCATGAGGCCAGTTTCAGTTTGATGATGATATACCAAGTAAAACTGGAGACAAGCTCAAATAGATTTAGTATCAAATGATAGAACTGGATGGAACCCTCTTATATGGTAGATTTGACACCTTTGGTCACATTTGCAACATTTACAATTCTTTATTCAGCATGATAGTGTTTTGGAAGTTTAAAAAAAAGATTCAAAATCACATTTTATGTTGGACTAAAGGACTAAAAAAGACACAAAATGACCAAAAAAAAGATACAAAATTACTAAAAAAAGACTCAAAATGACCAAAAAAGACACAAAATGATTTAAAAAAGACACAAAATTATTTAAAAAAGACACAAAATGACCAAAAAAAAGACACAAATGACAAAAAAAAGACACAAAAATTACTAAAAAAGACACAAAATGACCAAAAAAAAGACACAAAATGACAAAAAAAGACACAAAAATGACTAAAAAAGACACAAAATGACCAAAAAAAAAGAAACACAAAATGATTTAAAAAAGACACAAAATGACTAAAAATAGACAAAATGACTAAAAACGACACATTACTAAAAAAAGACACAAAATGACTAAAAAAGACACAAAACTGACTAAAAAGACACAAAATGATTAAAAAAAAGACACAAAATGACTAAAAATAGACAAAATGACTAAAAATGACACATTACTAAAAAAAGACACAGAATGACCAAAAAAAGAAACAAAATGACTAAAAAAGACACAAAATGATAAAAAAAAAAGACACAAAATGATAAAGAAAAAGACACAAAATGACCAAAAACGACAGAAAATGACTAAAAGACACACAAAAATGATTTAAAAAGATACAAAATGATTTTAAAAATGACCAAAATGACCAAAAAAGACACAAAATGACTAAAAAAAGACACAAAATGACTAAAAAAAGACACAAAATGATTAAAAAAAGACACAAAATGACTAAAAAAGACCAAAAAAAGACAAGAAAAAGACAAGAAAAGACACAAAAAGGATTGAACCAGACAGAATGGCCATTTCAGACTCCGTGGAGTTAAACGAGATTGTCCAGATGAATCATCTCTCTGGTCTGACTCTGGACAGGAAGTTAAAAGGACAAAGGATCAGAATCGTTGCAGCAGAAAGAGAAATCTCTTCACTTCACTTCTCCACACGCTCCCTAAAACCTACATTACCCAAAATGCACCTGGAGAGATTAGTGGAGTCCTGCCTCCCACACCGAGGGTTCAGATTCCAGACCGCCTCCTCGCTCCGCGTGTGTGTGTGTGTGTGTGTGTGTGTGTGTGTGTGTGTGTGTGTGTGTGTGTGTGTGTGAGACTGTCAGGCTGCTGTAATGAAACACTCGGCCAGAAAGTCAGAGGAACTGAAGCGACCAGCTGCTTTCACAGTGAGTCTCATTATCATTTGTGTGTGTGTGTGTGTGTGTGTGTGTGGGACCTTTCAGGCTGCTTACTGGGACTACTGGGACTACTGGGACTCCTGGGACTCACATGCTTTATCACAGCTGGTTTGTAACAGCAGGAAAGTTGCTGGTTCGCTCACTTTAAAATCAGACAACGCAGCATGTTGCGTGTTGAGCTGCTGGTGTTTGCAGACAGTTTAAACTGGACCTCAGCAGGTAACTGACCAGCTGCTGGTCCCCACATCACACTTTACTCTACACGTTACACACAATAGTGTTGTTCTTACACTGGAAAAAAAGTGTTTATTGGGCCTGTAATTATTAGTTCAATCATCTCTATAAATTCTACAAAGAAATACGAATTCAGTGCTTTTACTTTGAAACATCGGTTTTCCATGTGGTGCATTACTGAGTGATTGTTTGTTATTATGTGTCTCAGTTTTAATGTAAATTGAATCATTGGTTCCCAGTAATATTCACTAAACCAGTTCATTGGCTTCATTAGTTCATATTTACCAGTCAAATGTAATTGAGGGACATCAGTGAATCTGATATTTGCTTGTTTATTTTCATAAAAAAAACAAGTGGTTCTATTAAATAAATATGACTTAGTAAAGATTACAAACACTTTCTGTGGAAAAACTTGCCGAGCTTTTTTCCAGTAAATGTCACTCCAGTTTATTTTCAGTGTGTGCATCTAAAAAGTTTTGCAATTTGACGTTTTGTGCTCCAAACATCCCGCTGGATCCAGTCTGTGGTTTGGTCAACGTGTTTTATTTCAAGGGAAGAAAACTTTTGAACTCTTTTCTTTCTTTCTTTTCTTCATTAACCTGATTTCTGCTTTCTGCTAGTGGAGCTAAATGAGCATCAGATGGTTGTAAAGCAGCTCCACCACATGATGATGATGATGATGATGATGCAGACTTCTTCCTCCCCACAGAGACTCAGTCATCTCTCTGGAGTCTTCGTGGCGTCTGTCCCGGCCAGCGGAGGACCCCGACCACCTCACGCTGACGTCTCCATGGTAACGCAGCGCTGACAGACAGAAAACGGATCTGAAACGCTCCGAGGATCCTCGACTGCTGCTGGAACACTTCACTGGAGTAAGTTTGACTCATTAACCCTTTATCACACTGCAAAAAAGCCGACTTGTATTTTTTGGCCTAAAACAGTGATTTAAGTTGGTAAAACTTGGAAATATAAATTATTGACATTTAGGGCAATAATGTAAGTTAGCACAACAAAGGAAGCCAGTTGTCTGCTCAAAAACAAGTTGGTGAGTTGTTGTTACTTATATCTTTAAGTTGGGGTTCACAACAAGGGACAATAGTTCTGATAACTCTTATTTCTTTGTTGGGAAATGCGGTCATTAGCAAAAGCTAGTGGCTAACTGATGCTAGCGGCCTAACTGATGCTAGCGGCTAATTGATGCTAGCGGCTAACTGATGCTAGCAGTGCTGCTTGTTACAGCTACAAGAGTAGCCATTAGCGTATCAATGCTAACTCAAAATTGTGGTCGCAACATTAGCTGACATTTCATAGCGGCGTTACAATCGTGCCAATTCAGCACATTGCAGAAGTTAGCAGAAGTAAGGATTAAAAGTTATTACAATGTGAAATTATAAATTAGTACAACTTACAGTTGAGTTGACAAAAATCTGAATTCAGAGTTGAGCAAACTCAAAAACAAAACTTAAAATATTTAGTTTAACTGTCCAACTTTTATCGAAGTTTGTTGCCTTGAAATTTTGAGTTCACCCAACTTTTCTTTTTTTGCAGTGTAGGCAAAGAACTATATTTCGTAGTTAGAATCAGGTAATATTTCAAGAAAAAAGTTGCAGATTCACAAGAAAAAAGTGGGAAAAAAGCGACTTTGTTCTCCCAGATTCACCACTTTAAATCTCATAAATCTACACATTTTTTTCTAGCAGATTTGCCACTTTAATCTCATAAACTTTTTTCTCAAAATATTATTTTCATATGTAATATTCTCTCGGGTTGAAATTTGGAATTTGCAAGTATTTCAATGAGTGTCCTATTAAGGGTTAAAGTGGTGAATCTGGGAGAAAAAAGTAGCTTTTTTCCCCTTTTTTTTCTCTTAAATGTGCAACTTTTTATCTTGTAGATTTGCCACTTTAATCTAGTAAATTTGCAACTTTTTTCTCGGAATATTACCTGAAGTTACCAAATATAGTTCTTCACTCGATAAAGGGTTAACCCTTAATAGGGCACTCATTGAAATACTTTCAAATTCCAAATTTCAACCCCAGAGAATATTGGAGGATATTACATACAGCCAGAATGTGTAAAAAAAAACATACGGACCCGGGGGAGGGGGTAATATTTAGAGAAAAAAGTTTATGAGATTTAAAGTGGTGAATCTACGAGAAAAAAGATGTTTTTTTCCCACTTTTTTCTCATAAATCTGTGACTTTTTTTGTGCAGATTTGCCATTTTAAATCTCTTAAATCTGCAAGTTTTTTTCTTGTAGGTTTGACACTTTAATCTAGTAAATTTGCAACTTCTTTTATTTTTATTCATCTTTAATATGCCCTAATGTGCCGTCATAGTCAAGTTCTCCTGATACAAGTCATTAAAGAATAACTCGACTGTTTCTTGCAGATTTTTTTTCTGATTTTTTCATTTTTACATTGGAGGTCCAGGTCGATAAAGATAATATTATTATATTATTATCATACTGATTGGTCAGCTCCATGTGGTTCTATGACCAAACGGAGAGACATGGGGACACATTGATATCCACTGAAGTTACCACATATGGTTCTTCTCCTGATAAAGGGTTAATTAAAGCACCTCTAATGAAAGAAAATGATGCAGAAAGAAAACAGTGTGAATAAGTTGATTTAACGTTGTTGAGGGGTTTCCTCCCCTCACCACAGTCTGTACAAATATCACTTTTATTTATTAATTCATGTTACGACCAGCTGCCCCCGCGACCCGGCCCGGATAAGCGTACAAGAATGGTTACGACCAGAGAAAAAGAGTTAACCCGTTGATGCACAACATGGTCTAAAGTGACCCCACTAAGTTTTTATATCCTATATCTTTGCAACTTGTAACTTGTTTTTGATCATCATACATCCTAATTTTTTGTTTTCATTTCTCACTTTTTGAATAAAAACCCTTTTTTTTATCACTACTCTTCTAATGCACAAGGTGATTTTAGAAGAAGGTTTATATGTTGTCACCAATTTAATGAAAATGTAATGACCTGATAATTATTTTTTTCCTTTTGGCTTACTGGATCAACATTTTGAACACAAAATAAATTTACAAAAAAGAAACATAAAAACACACAAAAAATTATTAAAAATTGCACAAAAAAAAAACACATAAAAACTCACACAAAATGACAAAAAACACAGAAAAACATATGTATTTTTTTTTTTTTTACAAAAAACACACATAAAAATACATACTAAAAACACAGTAACACACACAAAAACCCATAGAAACACACAAAAACAGACAAAGAAATTACTAAAAACACAAAAAAACACTAAACACAAAAGATTGCATTAATGCACAAGGTGATTTTAGACCCATGTTGTGCATTAGGAGGTGTTTATATGTTGAGCATCAAAGGGTTAATAACAAGAACAACATTCATGCTAACAGATGGACGACACATAAAAATATGCAGGTACACAGCTGTTTCATCAGGAGATAATCAGTACCTGAACACTAGTAATATCATAATGAGTGGTGGTGACTCACCACATCCACAATACGATCGGGCTTTTGATTTTAATATCATAATTCAATTAGATTTTTGATTAAAACTGAAGTTTTTGGAGCACTGAAGCCATTGTTGAACTATGTCTTGATTTATAAAATAAATAATTAGCTTTACCCTCTAAATATAGATTTTCAGAAGACAACATGGTATTAAGTGTAATTTATCTGCCATATTTTCTTGGAGAAAGTGCTACATTTAGGCCATATGGTCAAATTTTAAATGTAAATATAAAAACTTTAGTCATCAGTATATTGGGAGCCACAAGTCGAGTTTAGGAGGAGCACATGAATGCACCATGAAGTCCCTGCAGTCACCACGTTTCACTGTTGGTTTACATACAGTAACTTCAGGGGAACGGGTTAGTTCAGGGGTCTCAAACTCGCGGCCCGCGGGCCAATTGTGGCCCTCGTGACGATATTTTGTGGCCCCCACCTTGATATGAAACTTTAATGTGAGTTTTATTCTTTACCGTATTGTGTGTGGAAGGTCCCTTTAATTACTTTTTTTTGGTAATTTTGTGTCTTTTTTGGTAATCTGGTTTTTTTCTGTCATTTTGTGTCTTTTTTGGGTCATTTTGTGTCTTTTTTGGTAATTTTGTGTCTTTTTAAATAATTTTTTGTCTTTTTTTTGTAATTTTGTGTTGTTTTTTTAAATAATAATTTTGTGTCTTTTTAAAGTAATTTAGTTTTTTTCTGTCATTTTGGTTCTTTTTCTAGTAATTTTGTGTCTTTTATTTGGTCATTTTGACACTGCCTCCAGCGTCCTCCAGGTAATTAGAGTTTGAGCCCAGATGGTTTAGTTGTTTCAGTCGTGATGCAGAGGATCGCTGAGCTTCACTGTGTCGTCTTCAGTGACAATTTGCACGTTCGTGGTGAAAACATGAGACATTTTAGTTATTATATATTATATTTGACACACCCAGCTGTGAACCGGGACAACCGGCTGACATTCTGATGTTATAATCTCAAACATGTTCAGTGTTCACCATCTAAGTTTAGCATCTACTATATTTATCAGGAAACACAAAGTCCAGTTGAGGCTGAACGGGTTTAATTCTGCAGCTAATGTGTCATAAAACATTTGACCCTAAAATGACCAGATGACCTTTTTGTCCCAGTTTCAACATTCACCAGCAACAACAACACTTCAAAGACGACACGCACGAGAAATAACTGGATTCAAAAACCCAACTGACTTATCAGAGTGGTAACTTTTGTTATTTGTTGTGTATTGGGACTTTAGATTGTCAGTTAAAAGCTGCTCAAAGTGCATTTCTCCTCCAAACTCGTGACTATAACAAATAAAAGTCTTGTTCAGCGTTCGCTTGGACTAAAAGACTCCAAGGAGTCGCTGCTCAGTTTCTCTGGTAGAAGATGCAAAAATGACTTAAAAAAGACAAACAATACCAAAACAAAGAAAATACAAAAAAAGACACAAAATTACCACAAAAAAAGACAAAAAGTCATCGAAAAGCAATGAAAGACATAAAATGACAAAATAAATACCAAATCATAGAAAAAAATACCACAAAATACACAAAATTACAAAAAAAAACAAAAAGACAAAAATTTAAAAAAAAATGTCGTAGAAGAGCAACAAAAGATATAAAATGACACAAAAAAACACAAAAAGACAAAAAAGGAGACAAAATGACTCCTCCAAACCTGTGCCTATTTACTAATATTATTTTATTATATTATTCTGTTTGTATCTATTGTTTTAGTTGTGACTAAATCAGCAGCAGTTTAATAAAATACATATTTTTGAGTGAAGAAGTCATACATCTAAAATTGTTAGGTGCTTAAAATAATCTCCAACTAAATGTGTGTGTGTGTGTGTGTGTGTGTGTGTGTGAAGAAATGAAAATAAGAAAATGAAAGAAAACACAGGGAGACAATCAGCACTGATGTTCTGAGACCATTACCTTGCTTGTAGTTCATGTATCAAATATCAGTGTACAGCATAATACATATAACATAGTGTACCTATATCAGAATGAATACATGGAATGGTTGTGGTTCGGGGGGGGGGGGGGCGCAAAATCTCAATATCGCCTAGGGCAGCCAATGGGCTAGAACCGGCCCTGAGTGATGTGATCAGTCGACTCTCGTTTCAATAATGGATATCAACGTGCTGCTCAGTGGAAACATGCAGCCTGTTGTCTTCTTCTCTGGTGGAGTTTTTATCCTCTGAGTGAGTTTGAGGTTTTTTCATCGACCTCCCAGTTTTTGTTGACATTCCTCTGCTGATAAAGAATCTCTCCCTTCCTGCTGCTCTGAGGTGATTTCCTCCTCTTTCTTCTTCTTTAGTTTCTCTCCCTGTTGTTTCTTAGACAAGACGTGAAATCTATTAATAATTATCACACAGCACTGCATGATGGGGAAACATGTATAGATATAATTCAGTGTTCAAGGGTAAAAGTTTCTATGTAAATGAAGAGTGAAAAGTGAAAATGAAGAAAAAAAGTCATAGAACAGCAACCAAACACATAAAACGGCTAAAAAAGATTTTTATCAAATACCAAAAGCCAAAAATGAAGGAAAAAAATCTAGCAAAGAGAGAAAATATTTAAACACAAAATTACAACAACAAAAAAAAGACACAAAATGCCCCAAAAAATACTAAAAAAGAAAAAGGCAAAAAAGAACACAAAATTACAAAAAAGACAAAAAGGGACAAAAAGACACAAAATTACCAAATGAAATGAAAAAAAGACGAAAAAATATTGAAAAAAGACACAAAATTACCCCAAAAAAGTCATGGAAGAGCAACAAAAGACAAAAAAGACAATAATACTAAAAAAGACAAAAAATTACAAAAGAGACTAAAAAAGACTAAAAAAGACTAAAAAGACTAAAAAAGACTGAAAAAAGAAACAAAATGACCACAAAAGGTCATAAAATTACAAAAAAATACCCCAAAAATACTTAAAACAAAAAACAACTAAAATAATAATAATAATAATAATAATAATAATAATAATAATAATAATAAAAAACTAAAACTTAAAGAATACTAAAAGAGCGACAAAAGACATAAAATGACAAAAAAAGACCAAAAAAATTAAAAGGACACAAAATGACCAAAAAAAAGACTAAAAAAGACTAAAAAAATAAATAAAATGACCAAAAAAAGTCATTAAATTACAAAAAAAAGACAAAACAAAAGACAAAAACACTATAAAAGTCAACCCGGTTGGGGAGCTGTAGAATAAATCCGTTTGTTTCATGTCTGAGTTGTTGATTATCTGCGTGTTAAACGTGTGCTGAATTTCTCCTGTTGGCAGCTTTCACTATCTCCACTCTTATCTCTCACTCCGTCCGGCTTTGTGTAAACACACACACACACACACACACACATACACACACACACACACACACACACACACACACACACACACACACACAGGTTCTCTGAGCTCTCAGTGGTTCCAGAAGGTTTTTACAGGACGGAAACTGTTTGTGATTGAACCATAAAGACTTATCAGTGGTCACATGACCAGAGAGTTCTCAGTGGTCACATGACCAGAGAGTTCTCAGTGGTCACATGACCAGAGTGTGTTTGTTCTCTCCAGGTTCTCTTCTCCTCGTCCGTCTCTCTGAACATTGAATCATGGTGGCCAACGACGTCAGCGTGACCTCTGACCCCGCAGGGCCCCGCCCGGCCGCCCGGCGCCGGAGTCCCTTCAACAGCATCAAGGTTGGTCTCCACCTTTAAACAGCACTGACACATGTAATATATCTGGGCTGAAACTGTTTGATTCTGAGGAATTCAACATTACATTTACATTGAATTACTACAGTTTCTATGACAACAACTGTAACTTTCCTTTTTTTTTTCAATTGGCTAAGACACAAAATTCCATTTCTGTTCTGAAGAAAACTCCTAAAGTTTATTCCTTAATGTTGTGAAGCTGTCAGTCAGTCGTGTGCTGCACGTTTGGCAAGTTTCTGAACACGTTTGTGGGGATTTTTAGTTTTCCTTGATGTGATTTCGGCCTGACTCAGACAAAAAAAGAGACAAAAAGTTAAAAAGTCAAAGAAGACCAACAAAAGACATTGAATGACAAAAGAAATACTAAAACAAAGACAAACTAGAAAATGTCCTCTGGGTAAATAGTGTACACACACCGGGGCTACTGCCGGTGTGTGTACACTATGATGAGATATTTCAAAGATTTATAACAGTTAATACTAGTAATGTTATAATACTATATTATATACAAGGAGCACACCTACAACAAGCATTCCTTTACAAGTATTTATTTATACAGCAACCTATGACCTTTAACCTCAAAATGGGTGTGTGTGCGTGAACAGGGATTGATAAAAAAACTATATGACCTATCGAAACGTGGATTAATACACCGATACACAAGACTTGTGTCTACTGTTTAAAGTTTAAATGGAGTCTCTAGGTGAAATTATGCCGGAGAAGTAGACGTTTAAAAATCTCCAATTATTGTTCTTTTTCGCTCATTTTTTGTCGGCCGTCCCATTCACTTCAATGCAAAACTTTGAGCAGTTTTTCGCGACTTATGTCATGAAAAATTCGTATTCTGTAGAGAAAAGTAATAGCACACCGATCCCGATCAAACCGCACGTTTTGATATATAATTTGTCCTGCAACTCTTCAAGTTGTAGGACTAGTAGCGGGACGAAATTGCGTCCAGAAGAGGAAGAAGAAGAAATCCACAGTATAACAGTAGTGCTGGGGAGATTGCCCCGAGGCCCTAATGACCAAAAAAAAGACAAAAAAAAGTCATAAAAGAACAACAAAAGTCATAAAATGACCAGGTACTGTACATTTAGTTTTAAAAATATATATTTATAAAAGACATGGAATTACAAAAAAGGAAATAAATGACCAAAACAAACATAAAACAGAAACAAAAGACATAAAATGTCAACAAAAGAAAGACACAAAATACAAAAAATGACCAAAAAAAAAAATCATAGAAGAGCAACAAAAGACATGAAACTATTTTGGATGGAGTTGAAACCTCCGATGATCCAGGATGAGGTTTTATAGTCTGAGCCTCTCAGTCCCCCCATGGTCTAACTGGTCTAACTGGTCTAACTGGTCTGACTGGTCTAACTGGTCTAACTGGTCTAACTGGTCTAACTGGTCTGACTGGTGTTGAACTGGTGTAACTGGTGGAGCAGGTGCTGGGGTTCTGCTGCTGTGTTTAGAGGAACTTCCTGCTGACTCCATCCTGGTATTGTTCTCTGAGGTGGACGTTTCCTGAGATGATGAGCTCATCGTTCACTCAGTTCATGTTTCTACAGTTTGTCCTCAAGATTTAAATCTGATGTTTTAATTAAAACAAAGAGAGAAATCAGGTGGAAAAGCTTCAAACTCACCTGAGACACTGTCCTCTTCTTCCTCTTCTTCCTCTTCTTCCTCCTCCTCTTCTTCCTCTTCTTCTTCTTCCTCTTCTTCTTCTTCTTCTTCTTCTTCTTCTTCTTCTTCTTCCTCTTCTTCTTCTTCCTCTACCCTCTTCTTCCTCTTCTTCTTCTTCCTCTTCTTCTTCTTCCTCTTCTTCCTCCTCCTCTTCTTCCTCTTCTTCTTCTTCCTCTTCTTCTTCCTCTTCTTCTTCTTCTTCTTCCTCTTCTTCTTCTTCCTCTACCCTCTTCTTCCTCTTCTTCCTCTTCCTCTGCCCTCTTCTTCTTCTTCTTCCTCCTCTACCCTCTTCTTCCTCTACCCTCTTCTTCTTCTTCTTCTTCCTCTACCCTCTTCTTCTTCCTCCTCTACCCTCTTCTTCCTCTACCTTCTTCTTCCTCTACCCTCTTCTTCCTTTTCCTCTACCCTCTTCTTCTTCTTCCTCTGCCCTCTTCTTCCTCTACCCTCTTCTTCCTCTTCTTCTTCTTCCTCTTCTTCCTCTTCCTCTACCCTCTTCTTCTACCCTCTTCTTCCTCTTCTTCTTCCTCTTCCTCTACCCTCTTCTTCTTCTTCCTCTGCCCTCTTCTTCCTCTACCCTCTTCTTCCTCTTCTTCTTCTTCCTCTTCTTCCTCTTCCTCTACCCTCTTCTTCTACCCTCTTCTTCCTCTTCTTCTTCTTCTTCTTCTACCCTCTTCTTCCTCTTCTTCTTCTACTTCTACCCTCTTCGTCCTCTACCCTCTTCTTCCTCTTCTTCTTCTTCTTCTTCTTCTTCTTCTACCCTCTTCTTCCTCTTCTTCTTCTTCTTCTACCCTCTTCTTCCTCTTCTTCTTCTTCCTCTTCCCTCTTCTTCCTCTTCTTCTTCTTCCTCTACCCTCTTCCTCTTCTTCCTCTACCATCTTCTTCCTCTACCCTCTTCTTCCTCTTCCTCTACCCTCTTCTTCCTCTTCCTCTTCCTCTACCCTCTTCTTCCTCTTCTTCCTCTACCCTCTTCTTCCTCTTCCTCTTCTTCCTCTTCTTCCTCTACCCTCTTCTTCTTCTTCTTCTTCCTCTACCCTCTTCTTCTTCTTCTTCTTCTTCTTCTTCTTCCTCTTCTTCTTCTTCCTCTACCCTCTTCTTCTTCTTCTCCCTCTCTCCTCTTCCTCCTCCTCTTCCTCCTCCTCCTCTTCCTCTCCTGTCCAGTTCTTTGTGTTCTGCCACAGTCTGCTGCAGCTGGCTCAGCTCTTGGTGTCCGGCTACATGAAGAGTTCCATCTCCACCATCGAGCGGCGTTACGGCCTGACCAGTCAGAAGTCGGGGCTCCTCGCCGCCTTCAACGAGGTCAGGAACCAACAACGCTGATTCAGCTCTCTGATGAGTTTGTTTCAAAGTTTCATTTGGGCGTCAAAACGCATTTAGAATATTTCAGGAAATGCTTCAGATGGTAGAGATTCAAGAATTATTGTTTTCCTTTAGAAAATGTTCGGCCCTGTCTCGTTATTTTAGCTTGTTTTATTGAAGATAATTAACTTGTGATCTGAAGAAAACAAAGCTTTGGTGTCAACATAACAGCTTCTTTTCTCAACATATAAACTTTATCTAGAGAAAACTGTATTAATTTTATTTTTGCTGTAAAAGGTTTTTTTTTCTATCTAATTAAATTTTTAATTGGGTTTTACCTAGATTGTTAATACATCTAAGACTATATTTCAATTGTAATTTTTAATTGTTTTATTATTATTTTATTTTATAAATTTTTTAATATATTTTTTACTTTATTTTAGGCATTATTATTATTATTATTATTTTATTATTATTTTATTAGTTTTTTTAATATGATTTTTAACTTTATTTTAGGCATTATTATTATTATTATATATTATTATTATTATTTATTAGTAATAATATTAATTAAGGGGTTGTTGTTTCTGTTTTAGTCTCCATTTAACTTTAATTTTTTGAATTTTATGATTAACTTCAAGTCTTTTTTAAATCTAATCTCTTTAATAGGATTGTGATTATTATCACATTTAAACCTTTAACACATATCTGTTATGTGTGTGTGTGTGTGTGTGTGTGTGTGTGTGTGCAGGTGGGGAACACGGTCCTCATCGTCTTCGTGAGTTTCTTGGGGAGTCGTGTCCACCGTCCTCGGTTCATCGGGGGCGGGGCTCTGCTGGCCTGCCTCGCCTCGCTGCTCATGGCCATGCCGCACTTCCTGGGAGGAGCCTACGACTACACCGACCGCATCAGCTGTGAGCTCACACACACACACACACACACACACACACACACACACACACACACACACACACACACAGGGTCGGGGTCCCCCTTCGATCATGCAAAGATAAAAACCTTTCCACATCAGCATCATTTTCATCAATTTATTCACATTAAATCACAAAAAAGCAACTAATTAATGCTTAAAAAAACCTTAAAATTGGCCAAATAACATGAAAGCTGAAACTTCCATGCTGATGATGTTTGGACACATTCTTTTTTTTTTTTATTCAACCTTTATTTAACTAGGAAATCTCCCTATATTGAGATTAAGAACCTCTTTTTCTTTAAGGGAGCCCTGGCCGAGAGGCAGCAAACACTAAATACAGTTACATATTTACAGAACATACAGACCTTAAACACATCATGAGAAACAAGTGCATGTTGTGGAATTGGCCTCAATAACTCTTAGTTTGGATTTAAAAGTGCTCAAAGAAACAAAGTCAGTTAATTTCCATTCTTTCTGGAGCAGATTCCAGCATAAGGTGCAGAGTAAACAACTTTTACCCAACTCCGTACGAGCAGAAGGGACAGAAAGCAACAATTGATCTTGTGAACGAAGAGAATAAGATCCTGCATTTCTCACAGTAATTAAGCTGCAAATGTATGAAGGCAGCAGTCCCAATATTACCTTATAAATGAAAGTAAATCAATGACTCTGAGCCCTTGGAGTGTCCAGAGCAGGACATCCTACCCCAGAGGATAATTCACAATCTAGAATTAACTAGAATAAGTAGAATTAACTGCACTATACTCGTTTAAACAGCCTGAACAAGAGTTGATCCGCAGCAGTAAATAACTGTTTACATTCAACTCCCCGTCTGTTTTCCCATCAGCCCCCGGCGACAACAGCTCGGGGCTCTGCCAATCAGAGAGCTCCGTCACCTCCTCGTCCAATCAGAGCTGCAGCCAGCAGGAGAGCCCCGCCCAGCAGGGCGTCTACCCTCTGCTGCTGCTGGGGCAGCTGCTGCTGGGCATCGGAGCCGTCCCCATCCAGCCCTTCGGCATCTCCTACATCGACGACTTCGCCAGCAGGAAGAACTCCCCGCTCTACCTCGGTACGCCACACGCTCCACACGTCTTCAACGCATTTATGGTCAACCTGGTCTCACAGAATCCGTGGAATAGCCACGGAATCACTCAAATTTCCGTGAAACTGACACGGATTTGGCTACAATGCAAGTTAATGACAGTCATATCCCGTGGCTATTCCAACATACAAAGTGATTATGTACATTCACTGAGTGAATATTTAGAAAATAAAACATATATTTCTCGCTAGAAATGTGATCAAAATCCATTTTTATGCAGAAACTAAGTCAAAATATTGATTTTTTCACTAAAAATGAGAGAACTGTCCGCCATGTTTTTTGTTCTGACCGCCGGGACCTTGAAAGTCACGTGACTTGGAACAAACCAATAGGAAGTTCCAGAAAAGTGCTGGATCCTTCATTCCCATAATTCAACGCAGCAGCATATTTCCTTAAGTTTCCCCCCCAAAAAGACACAAAATGACCAAAAAAGAAACAAAATGACAAAAAAAAGACACAAAATGACAAAAAAAGACACAAAATGACCAAAAAAAGGAAACAAAATGACCAAAAAAGACACAAATTGACCACAAAATGATCAAAAAAAGACACAAAATGACCAAAAAAGACACAAAATGACTAAAAAAAGACACAAAATTACCAAAAAAGACACAAAATTACCAAAAAAAGATACAAAGTGACTTAAAAAAGACACAAAATTACCAAAAAAGACACAAAATGACTAAAAAAAGACACAAAATGACCAAAAAAAGGAAACAAAATTACCAAAAAAGACACAAATTGACCACAAAATGATCAAAAAAAGACATAAATTGACCAAAAAAGACACAGAATGACCAGAAGACACAAAATTGACATGGACACGGATTTGGCTACAATGCAAGTTAATGCCAGTCATATCCCGTGGCTATTCCAACATACAAAGTGATTATGTACATTCACTGAGTGAATATTTAGAAAATAAAACATATATTTCTCGCTAGAAATGTGATCAAAATCCATTTTTATGCAGAAACTAAGTCAAAATATTGATTTTTTTCACTAAAAATGAGAGAACTGTCCGCCATGTTTTTTGTTCTGACCGCCGGGACCTTGAAAGTCACGTGACTTGGAACAAACCAATAGGAACAAATATCCATGGAATAGCCACGGGATATGACTGGCATTAACTTGCATTGTAGCCAAATCCGTGTCAGTTTCACGGAAATTTGAGTGATTCCGTGGCTATTCCACGGATTCCTGTGAGACCAGGTTGTCTATGATCATGGCAGCAAGGATCATGTGATGCCAAGTAGATTAAATTCACTCAAAAAAGTCACGCTGCAGCTTTTCTGCTGCTTGATAAAAGAGGAAACGTACGCCACTGAAGCAGAACGAATGAATAAATAAATAAAAGCTGATACACAAACACAAAAACACAAATAAACAGGTCGAAGCAATGCACTGTAAAAACTGTCTGTAGATTTTAGGGTGAAAAACTGTTAAACCATGACAGTAAAAGACGTGAAATGATAAATGAGTTAATTCAG
Organism: Centropristis striata; assembly: GCF_030273125.1. NCBI lineage: Eukaryota > Metazoa > Chordata > Actinopteri > Perciformes > Serranidae > Centropristis > Centropristis striata. Next base: position 1,524,100 of record NC_081531.1, on the reverse strand, counting down.
TTTCAGTAACAATGAAACACTGTAAATGTTTATATCAGACAAAACAGGATTTTTTACTTTTTTTTTTAATTAAATACATTACTCCACTGTAACATACTCCGGCACTGTGTTTGTAACAAAAACATACTGTAATATATATACAAGATATCACTGTAATTTTTGCATTTATCTTTTGTAAAAAAAATACTTTTTCTAACTGTTTTCATCTATTTTTTAAATCTTTTAAATCTCCTTTTTATCCTCTTTTCATCTCCTATTAAAACGAGATAAAACAGAGATTTAAAATGAGATTAAAAGTAGATTAAACTAGATTAAAAGGAGATAGATAGAGATGAAGGAAGATTTTTAAAAAATACATGAAAAGGGATATTAAGATGAGATGAAGGAGATAAAAAGGATATTTAAAAAAAGATAAAACAGATTTAAAAGGAGATAAAAATGGGATAAAAAGGAGATAAATAGGAGATGAAAATAAGTTAAAAAGGAAATAAAAAGTAGATAAATAGGTGATAACATCAGTTTTGTGTAATGTCGTCTCCTTTTTTGTCCGTTTTTTCTACTTTTCATCTCCTTTTTTAACTCTTTTAAACATCCTTTCCTATTAAAAACAACAACAAATAAAACAGAGATTTAAAAGGAGATGAAAGGATCTAAATAATAGGAGATAAAAAGCAGATTAAAAATAGATTTAAAGACACAACATCACACAAAAGTGATGTTTAGAAGTGATGAAACAGAAGTCAGTGGTTCTCCTCACAGAGGTCAGAGGTCAGAGGTCAGAGGTCAGGAGGCGCTGCTGATTTCATTAAAACAAACTTTAAGAACAGAAGGAGGTGGTGTTTGACTCCTCCCACCCAGCAGATAATAACTAGAGCTCCTGGAGTCTCAGCAGCCTGAGGAATCTGTGACCTCTGACCTTCACACAAGGCGCCAACACCAGATCACATGACGTTCACTGTGTGGAAACACTGACGCTTCAGTCACACGAACCAGAAATGAAAGAAAAACACACCAGCAGAGACAAAGTGACAACAAAAGACAGAATCAGAGTGAAAAAACTGAACAAACAACAATATTTACCAGAAGAAGAATGAGTCAATAAATGAACCCATCGATTAATCCAGAAACACAAAAATGCTAATAAATAAGTCAATAAAACATAGAGACAATAAAACATTAAAAGATGGCAAATGGCGATTTGAAAAAGAAAATAATATTAAGAATAAAAAAGAGATTCAGAAGGAGATTTAAAAGAAGAGATTAAAAAAGGTCATAAAGGAGATTAAAGACGTTATTAATTAGATTTTTTTTAAAAGAGATTAGATATATATAAAAAGATACTAAAAAGGAGATAAATAGAAGATAACGTCATGTCGTCTCCTCTTTTTATCTCCTTTTTATCTTTGTTTCATCTCCTATTAAAACACGATAAAACCGAGATTTAACAGGAAATACAAAACAGTTAAAAAAAGGAGATTAAAAGTAGATTGAAATAGAAAAAGTAAAGATCTAGTCTTCATGGTTCTCTCTCTAAAGTAAAGATCTAGTCTTCATGGTTCTCTCTCTCTAAAGTAAAGATCTAGTCTTCATGGTTCTCTCTCTAAAGTAAAGATCTAGTCTTCATGGTTCTCTCTCTAAATAAAGATCTAGTCTTCATGGTTCTCTCTCTAAAGTAAAGATCTAGTCTTCATGGTTCTCTCTCTAAAGTAAAGATCTAGTCTTCATGGTTCTCTCTCTAAAGTAAAGATCTAGTCTTCATGGTTCTCTCTCTAAATAAAGATCTAGTCTTCATGGTTCTCTCTCTAAAGTAAAGATCTAGTCTTCATGGTTCTCTCTCTAAAGTAAAGATCTAGTCTTCATGGTTCTCTCTCTAAAGTAAAGATCTAGTCTTCATGGTTCTCTCTCTCTAAAGTAAAGATCTAGTCTTCATGGTTCTCTCTCTCTCTCTAAAGTAAAGATGTAGTCTTCATGGTTCCCTCTCTAAAGTAAAGATCTAGTCTTCATGGTTCCCTCTCTAAAGTAAAGATCTAGTCTTCATGGTTCTCTCTCTAAAGTAAAGATCTAGTCTTCATGGTTCTCTCTCTAAAGTAAAGATCTAGTCTTTGTGGTTCTTTCTCTCTAAAGTAAAGATCTAGTCTTCATGGTTCTCTCTCTAAATAAAGATCTAGTCTTCATGGTTCTCTCTCTAAATAAAGATCTAGTCTTCATGGTTCTCTCTCTCTAAAGTAAAGATCTAGTCTTCATGGTTCTCTCTCTCTCTCTAAAGTAAAGATCTAGTCTTCATGGTTCTCTCTCTCTCTCTAAAGTAAAGATCTAGTCTTCATGGTTCCCTCTCTAAAGTAAAGATCTAGTCTTCATGGTTCTCTCTCTAAAGTAAAGATCTAGTCTTCATGGTTCTCTCTCTAAAGTAAAGATCTAGTCTTTGTGGTTCTTTCTCTAAAGTAAAGATCTAGTCTTCATGGTTCTCTCTCTAAAGTAAAGATCTAGTCTTCATGGTTCTCTCTCTAAAGTAAAGATCTAGTCTTCATGGTTCTCTCTCTCTAAAGTAAAGATCTAGTCTTCATGGTTCTCTCTCTAAAGTAAAGATCTAGTCTTCATGGTTCTCTCTCTCTAAAGTAAAGATCTAGTCTTCATGGTTCTCTCTCTCTAAAGTAAAGATCTAGTCTTCATGGTTCTCTCTCTCAAGTAAAGATCTAGTCTTCATGGTTCTCTCTCTCTAAAGTAAAGATCTAGTCTTCATGGTTCTCTCTCTCTAAAGTAAAGATCTAGTGTCCATAGTTCTCTCTCTAAAGTAAAGATCTAGTCTTCATGGTTCTCTTTCTCTAAAGTAAAGATCTAGTCTTCATGGTTCTCTCTCTCTCTAAAGTAAAGATCTAGTCTTCATGGTTCTCTCTCTCTAAAGTAAAGATCTAGTCTTCGTGGTTCTCTCTCTAAAGTAAAGATCTAGTCTTCATGGTTCTCTCTCTAAATTAAAGATCTAGTCTTCATGGTTCTCTCTCTAAAGTAAAGATCTAGTCTTCATGGTTCTCTCTCTCTAAAGTAAAAGATCTAGTCTTCATGGTTCTCTCTCTCTCTAAAGTAAAATATCTAGTCTTCATGGTTCTCTCTCTAAAGTAAAGATCTAGTCTTCATGGTTCTCTCTCTCTAAAGTAAAAGATCTAGTGTTCATGGTTCTCACTCTAAAGTAAAGATCTAGTGTTCATGGTTCTCTCTCTAAAGTAAAGATCTAGTCTTCATGGTTCTCTCTCTCTAAAGTAAAGATCTAGTGTTCATGGTTCTCTCTCTAAAGTAAAGATCTAGTCTTCATGGTTCTCTCTCTCTAAAGTAAAGATCTAGTGTTCATGGTTCTCTCTCTAAAGTAAAGATCTAGTCTTCATGGTTCTCTCTCTAAAGTAAAGATCTAGTCTTCATGGTTCTCTCTCTCTAAAGTAAAGATCTAGTGTTCATGGTTCTCTCTCTAAAGTAAAGATCTAGTCTTCATGGTTCTCTCTCTCTCTCTAAAGTAAAGATCTAGTGTTCATGGTTCTCTCTCTCTAAAGTAAAGATCTAGTCTTCATGGCTCTCCCTCTCAAGTAAAGATCTAGTCTTCATGGTTCTCTCTCTAAAGTAAAGATCTAGTCTTCGTGGTTCTCTCTCTCTCTCTAAAGTAAAGATCTAGTCTTCATGGTTCTCTCTCTGTAAAGTAAAGATCTAGTCTTCATGGTTCTCTCTCTAAAGTAAAGGTCTAGTCTTCATGGTTCTCTCTCTCTAAAGTAAAGATCTAGTGTTCATGGTTCTCTCTCTAAAGTAAAGATCTAGTCTTCATGGTTCTCTCTCTCTCTCTAAAGTAAAGATCTAGTCTTCATGGTTCTCTCTCTCTAAAGTAAAGATCTAGTCTTCATGGCTCTCTCTCTCAAGTAAAGACCTAGTCTTCATGGTTCTCTCTCTAAAGTAAAGATCTAGTCTTCATGGTTCTCTCTCTGTAAAGTAAAGATCTAGTCTTCATGGTTCTCTCTCTAAAGTAAAGGTCTAGTCTTCATGGTTATCTCTCTCTAAAGTAAAGATCTAGTATTCATGGTTCTCTCTCTCTAAATTAAAGATCTAGTCTTCGTGGTTCTCTCTCTAAAGTAAAGATCTAGTCTTCATGGTTCTCTCTCTCTCTAAAGTAAAGATCTAATCTTCATGGTTCTCTCTCTAAAGTAAAGATCTAGTCTTCATGGTTATCTCTCTAAAGTAAAGATCTAGTCTTCATGGTTCTCTCTCTCTCTAAAGTAAAGATCTAGTCTTCATGGTTCTCTCTCTAAAGTAAAGATCTAGTCTTCGTGGTTCTCTCTCTCTCTAAAGTAAAGATCTAGTCTCCATGGTTCTCTCTCTAAAGTAAAGATCTAGTCTTCATGGTTCTCTCTCTCTCTAAAGTAAAGATGTAGTCTTCATGGTTCTCTCTCTCTCTAAAGTAAAGATCTAGTCTTCATGGTTCTCTCTCTCTCTAAAGTAAAGATCTAGTCTTCATGGTTCTCTCTCTAAAGTAAAGATCTAGTCTTCATGGTTCTCTCTCTCTAAAGTAAAGATCTAGTCTTCATGGTTCTCTCTCTAAAGCAAAGATCTAGTGTTGATGGTTCTCTCTCTAAAGTAAAGATCTAGCCTTCATGGTTCTCTCTCTAAAGTAAAGATCTAGTCTTCATGGTTCTCTCTCTCTCTAAAGTAAAGATCTAGTCTTCATGGTTCTCTCTCTCTAAAGTAAATATCTAGTGTTCATGGTTCTCTCTCTAAAGTAAAGATCTAGTCTTCATGGTTCTCTCTCTCTAAAGTAAAGATCTAGTCTTCATGGTTCTCTCTCTAAAGTAAAGATCTAGTCTTCATGGTTCTCTCTCTCTAAAGTAAAGATCTAGTCTTCATGGTTCTCTCTCTAAAGTAAAGATCTAGTCTTCATGGTTCTCTCTCTCTAAAGTAAATATCTAGTGTTCATGGTTCTCTCTCTAAAGTAAAGATCTAGTCTTCATGGTTCTCTCTCTAAAGTAAAGATCTAGTCTTCATGGTTCTCTCTCTAAAGTAAAGATCTAGTCTTCATGGTTCTCTCTCTAAAGTAAAGATCTAGTCTTCATGGTTCTCTCTCTAAAGTAAAGATCTAGTCTTCATGGTTCTCTCTCTCTCTCTAAAGTAAAGATCTAGTCTTCATGGTTCTCTTTTTAAAGTAAAGATCTAGTCTTCATGGTTCTCTCTCTAAAGTAAAGATCTAGTCTTCATGGTTCTCTCTCTAAAGTAAAGATCTAGTCTTCATGGTTCTCTCTCTAAAGTAAAGATCTAGTCTTCATGGTTCTCTCTCTAAAGTAAAGATCTAGTCTTCATGGTTCTCTCTCTCTCTAAAGTTAAGATCTAGTCTTCATGGTTCTCTCTCTCTCTAAAGTAAAGATCTAGTCTTCATGGTTCTCTCTCTAAAGTAAAGATCTAGTCTTCATGGTTCTCTCTCTCTCTAAAGTAAAGATCTAGTCTTCATGGTTCTCTCTCTCTCTAAAGTAAAGATCTAGTCTTCATGGTTCTCTCTCTAAAGTAAAGATCTAGTCTTCATGGTTCTCTCTCTAAAGTAAAGATCTAGTCTTCATGGTTCTCTCTCTCTCTAAAGTAAAGATCTAGTCTTCATGGTTCTCTCTCTCTCTAAAGTAAAGATCTAGTCTTCATGGTTCTCTCTCTCTCTAAAGTAAAGATCTAGTCTTCATGGTTCTCTCTCTAAAGTAAAGATCTAGTCTTCATGGTTCTCTCTCTAAAGTAAAGATCTAGTCTTCATGGTTCTCTCTCTCTCTAAAGTAAAGATCCAGTCTTCATGGTTCTCTCTCTAAAGTAAAGATCTAGTCTTCATGGTTCTCTCTCTAAAGTAAAGATCTAGTCTTCATGGTTCTCTCTCTAAAGTAAAGATCTAGTCTTCATGGTTCTCTCTCTAAAGCAAAGATCTAGTCTTCATGGTTCTCTCTCTCTAAAGTAAAGATCTAGTCTTCATGGTTCTCTCTCTAAAGTAAAGATCTAGTGTTCATGGTTCTCTCTCTAAAGTAAAGATCTAGTCTTCATGGTTCTCTCTCTAAAGTAAAGATCTAGTCTTCATGGTTCTCTCTCTAAAGTAAAGATCTAGTCTTCATGGTTCTCTCTCTCTAAAGTAAAGATCTAGTCTTCATGGTTCTCTCTCTAAAGTAAAGATCTAGTGTTGATGGTTCTCTGTGGTTCTCTGGTTCTCTCCTCAGGCATCCTGCTGGCTGTGACCTCCATCGGTCCGGCCTTTGGCTTCATCTCCGGTTCCCTCATGCTGCGGTTCTACGTGGACTTTGACAAGTTGTCAGAAGGTGAGGAGACTCGGACATGTTGCACTCGTTTAACTGGGAGGGAGGACTTCCTGCAGGAGGAGACCACTTGTAAAAACAGATAAATGTGATGGATGAGACGAGGAAAGAACAGATTCTTTAAAGAATAAAAGAGAAGCTGAGAAACATCTTCACTCCTCAAAGCTTCCTGTCACCTTATTAACCTTTAATTCATCATTTCTGCTTCATCTGGAGGAGGGGAGAGACACTGAAGGCTCAAATTAATATTAAAAGACACAAAGTTATAGCGGACAGCAGGCAAATGAAAAAAAATGAACAAATAAATAAATATTATTAAAAATAGGAGAAAAGATAATAAAAAAGGAGATGAAAAAGATGATTTAAAAGAGAGATAAAGGAGATAAAAAAGACCATAAAAAAGTAAATAAAAAGAGATTAAAACGAGATAAATAGGAGATAAAAAAGTTAATGAAAAGAGATAAAAGAGAGATTTTAAAGGACACTAAAAATTAGATTTAAAAAAAAAATAAAAACCAAGATAAAGAGGAGATAAAATAGTTAAAAACAAGAATTAAAGGTAAATAAAAAGATATTAAAGCGAGATAAAAATGGAGATAAAAAGGAGATAAAAAACTCTTTTAAAAAGATTTTAAAAGAGACTAAAAATTAGATTTAAAAAAGAGATAAGAGATTTTAAAGGATACTAAAAAATGTTTAAAAAGAAGATAAACAGTAGATAAAAAGTAAATGAAAATGAAAATTTAAAAGAGAATAAAAAGGAAATTAAAGAGATAAAATGGTTATTTTCAAGGAGACTAAAATTAGCTAAAAATGATTTTAAAAAATGAGATAAAAGGCAGGAAAAACATTTAAAAGGAGGTTTTAAAAAAAGTAAATGAAAAGGAGATTTAAAAAGAGATTTAAAAGCAGATTAAAAAGAGATAAATAAATAAAAATGTTTCTCCTCATGTTCAGATGTTTCACAAAGCTTCAGTCATGTGACAAATACAGTCGTAGTTTTATGTTTTGATGCTGTGATTGTGTGTTCTTCCTGCTGCTGGTCACCTGATGGTCTCTACTAACAGCCTGAAACAGAAGCTGCAGGATGAGAACAAACTATAAGAACAGAAACAGAAGCAGATATTGTTGTTGTTGTTGTTGTTGTTGTATCTTCAGTCATCTGAGCAGAGTTCAGTGGTTTGTTGAAGCGTTTTCACGCTTGACGCCTAAAAGAGCTCCACTTTCTCTGTTCACACACAAACCTGATCCTCTGAGTCAGCATGTGTGTGTGTGTGTGTGTGTCTAGTGATGCATGTTAAATGTGTTTGTTCAGAAGGGAAAGACTAGAAACACAGGATTAGTTTTAGTTGGACAATGCAAACATGTTAGGGAGTGTTATGTCTCTGTGTGTGTGTGTGTGTGTGTGTGTGTGTGTGTGTGTGTGTGTGTGTGTGTGTGTGTGTCATCTGTGTGTGTGTGTGTGTGTGTGTGTGTGTGTGTGTGTGTGTGTGTGTGTGTGTGTGTATCACATTGTCCCGTTTTCTGTAAATGGAGTATAATTTAAATATGGTTTTGAGTTACATTTACTTTATTTAGATGTTTCATGATGCAAATATTCTGAGGTGTGTGTGTGTGTGTGTGTGTGAGTACATATTTGTGGGAAGACTTGGAAACTGACCTGGTAAGTCAGGACGCTTTGAATAGTGAGGACATTGTTCTGTGTCTCTGTTGGTCTTTGTTCTGCACATAAAGCAGCGTTTTATTGTTGAGCTGGTTATTTATTATTGAAGTGTTATGAGACGTTTTATTGTCTTTTCTACAGACACAACTGACATGTTACATTTATTTATTTAAAACGTTCTGCTCACACTGACAGTTTTTAGAAATTGTTTTTAAAATTTTTGTCTTTTTTTGGTAATTTTGTGTCTTTTTTGTAATTTTGTGCCTTTTTTGGTAATTTTACGTCTTCAATTTTTTTTTTCTTGTTTTGGTAATTTTGGACCTGGTAAATGGACCTGCATCTATATAACTCTTTTCTAGTCGCTTTGCGACCACTCAAAGCTCTTTACACTCCAGACTGACTCATTCACCCATTCACACACACATTCATACTGGTGGCAGAGGCTACCCTAAACGGTGCCACCTGCCACCATTGGGAATTCATTCACACACTGATGAACGCAGCATCAGGAGACATCTGGGGTTCAGTATCTTGCTCAAGGATACTTCGACATGTCGGCTGCCATGGTCAGGGATCGAACCACCAACCCTTCGGTTGGGGGCCAACCAACTCTACCAACTGAGCCACAGCCGCCCCATTTTACGTCTTATTTTTGGTAATTTCGTGTAATGTTGGTAATTTTACGTCTTTTTTGTAATTTTACGTCTTTTTTGGTAATTTTTGTGGGTTTTTTATGGTAATTTTGTGTCTTTTTTAAATTGTGTGTCTTCTTTTGTAATTTCATGTCTTTTTGGTAATTTTGTGTAATTTTTTGGTAATTTTTTTTTTTTTTTTTGGTAATTTTATGTCTTTTTATTTTTTTAAAAGTCAGTTTTGGATCATTTTACGTCATTTTTGGTAATTTTGGTAATTTTTTTGGTCTTTTTTTGTAATTTTACGTCTTTTTTTGTAAATTTGTGTCTTTTTTTGATAATTTTATGTCTTTTTTTTTGGTTCTAACTGTTGATCCAGTGAGTCAAAGTGAAAAATAATGATCAGGTCATCGAGGTGAGGCTGTGCTGGTGTTAAACAGATTTTGGAGAAAATAATCAAGAGTTAAAATGTGTATTTGTTGCAGCTGTAGTTTAGATCTTGTGAAATGTTCCATGTGGGAGGTTAACAGGTTCTCCAGCTGGTTTCATCTGTTAAATGTTGCATTTCGATGGAAGTCTGAATATCCCCTTTTCCTAATAAGATTAGGATTCCTGACTTCTGGGCCACAGACTGCCCAGTGCTGTTGATGTTGTCGTCGTGACAACTGAAACAAGCTGGATGATCAGATCATGAGGTCATGAGGGCTGAAGCCAGAACACAGAAACAAAAGAGTTTCATTAATAACAGCCGAAAAGCTCTGCAGGCGAAAATTAAAAGTTTGGGGCTCGAGAGAGTTAAAACAGAAAGAAATACAGATAATAAAGTGTTTGGATTCTGGAACAAAGTGAACCTGAGAAAAGCTCCAAAACAGATAAAATGTGTGAAACACTGAGCCACTTTTCAGTTTCTGTTCAAACCTTACAGCTTCTAGGATTAGTGAAGGTTTATTTAACCATTGTGAGAAACAAACAGTTCACCTTACACAACAAACAGAGTAAATCCTTCTGATGTGACTCCAGTCGGACCGGTCCAGGTGTGGCAGCTCTGTCAACACCACATATTAAAGTTAATTACAGTGAAGATCAATCTGTCATTAATCATGTTGTTCTGTAACAGGCTGCAGTTTCAAACAGATCTCCAATCTAAACCACAGCACTATCCGTAGAATCCTATGAGCGTGTGGCGGCTCACGGTACAGAGCGGAGCGCCACACGTCATTATACAGACACGTGGATTTAGGCTACAAAACCACTGAGCTAGGGTTAGAGCAAACAAACACTAGGAAAAAAGTAATTTTTGTTGGTAATTTTGTGTCTTTTTTGGTAAATGTATGTCTTTTTTAGTAATTTTGTGTATTTTGGGGTAATTTATGTCTTTTTTTGGAAAAAATTGTCTTTATTTGGTAATTTTTTGGTAATTCTGTGTAACTATTGGTAATTTTGCGTCTTTTTTAAAAGAAAGGTCTTTATTTGGTAGTTTTACGTCTTCTTTTGGTAATGTGTCTTTTCTTGGTCATTTTACATCCTTTTTTGTAATTTTGTTTTTTCTGTTTTTTTATGTCTCCTGGGTGAAAGTCCTGGCTTTGTTTGACCCTCCCACCTCCTGGTTAGGGTTGTTTGTGAACTATTTTGAATGTAAACGGGACGTCTTGACTTGACGTTGGTCATTGAACGTCTCCGTGTTTTCGGGGAGACTTGAAGTGTAGCTTGAATGTAAGAGAGATTTTTGTGCCTGCGTGCCCCCATTATGGTTAAAGAAAACTTCTGTTAGTGTAACATAGATTTGTTTGTTGTCAGCATGACAATGAAATATTATATTGTGTATTTTTGAAAGATTGAAGTGGACAGATACAGCAGTGGCTGCAGACTCAGAGACGATCAGATCAGTCAGGATTCAGTTTGAACTCCAGGTGGACGGCACACCTGCAGCATGTCTCATGTTCAAACTCGTCTCAGTGGTTTTGCAACAGAATCCAACTCATCCGGAGTCTGAGAACCTAACCTGAACCTGTTTCCTAATCAGGTCAACCATGACGAACGAACTCTTCGTTTCACTTTGACTGTTTGTGACAGAGATATGTTGATGATAATAAAACCTGATGAGGTCACAGAGTTCACGTTCTGACAAAGATGATTGCATAACGTTCCAGTAATATTCCAGAGAAACATTCATAAACTCATAAAACGATTTTTCTTATCTCTTCTTCTGGCTTTAAATCAGAGCTGTCAAAGTGATCCAGGAAAGGGCCAAGTGGCTGCAGGTTTTTGTTCCAACCGAGCAAGAGCACACCTCATCAGGTGTAATCAACCGAGTGAGGACAGCTCAGGTGACTAGATGAGTGGAATCAGGTGCTCATGCTTGGTTGGAATGAAAACCTGCAGCCACTTGGTCCTTTCCTGGATCAGTTTGACAGCTGTGCTTTAAACTGGCCGACACGCATGAGATGTGACGGACAGAAACGTGACAAGAGTTTGTTTTGTGTTTGCAGACCAGATCCAGCTGAACCACAAGGACCTGCGCTGGGTGGGGGCCTGGTGGCTCGGCTTCCTGGTGGCGTCCTGCCTCATCTTCCTCGCCGCGCTGCCGTACCTCTTCTTCCCCAGAAACATGCCCAAAGAGGTGAGAGAGAGAGCTGCAGGAGCTCAACTCTGCAGTAAAAAAATGTTTCCACTAGGGGGGAAAAGTGTCCACCAGGAAAGTCTCAGGCTACGCCCTCTCTAAAGTCTCAGGCCACGCCCTCTCTAGAGTCTCAGGCCACGCCCTCTCTAAAGTCTCAGGCCACGCCCTCTCTAGAGTCTCAGGCCACGCCCTCTCTAAAGTCTCAGGCCACGCCCTCTCTAAAGTCTCAGGCCACGCCCTCTCTAAAGTCTCAGGCCATGCCCTCTCTAAAGTCTCAGGCCACGCCCTCTCTAAAGTCTCAGGCCACGCCCTCTCTAGAGTCTCAGGCCACGCCCTCTCTAGAGTCTCAGGCCACGCCCTCTCTAGAGTATCAGGCCACGCCCTCTCTAAAGTCTCAGGCCACGCCCTCTCTAAAGTCTCAGGCCACGCCCTCTCTAGAGTCTCAGGCCACGCCCTCTCTAGAGTCTCAGGCCACGCCCTCTCTAAAGTCTCAGGCCACGCCCTCTCTAGAGTCTCAGGCCACGCCCTCTCTAAAGTCTCAGGCCACGCCCTCTCTAGAGTCTCAGGCCACGCCCCCTCAAATGTCTGCTCACTCTAAATGTCTCCACTACCAGTTAGCCCCCAGAGGGATTTAGAGACTCTGGAGGTGACGTATGGTTTTCACCGTCGCTAACTGTGCACAACGTCAGCAGCTGAAAGCAGCATGGCTAATTATGCACAGAGTCTCTGCTGATCATAAACATCGTGATTGTGTATTAACGGCATCACTAACTGTGCAGAGAGTGTCTGGTGCTTGTTGTAAACAAACAGAGATCGCTAAGTGAACACCTCCTGCAGCAGCAGCACATACACACTGTACTGCTACAGAGCTAACTGTTAGCCTGTTAGCACATACACACTGTACTGCTACAGAGCTAACTGTTAGCCTGTTAGCACATACACACTGTACTGCTACAGAGCTAACTGTTAGCCTGTTAGCACATACACACTGTACTGCTACAGAGCTAACTGTTAGCCTGTTAGCACATACACACTGTACTGCTACAGAGCTAACTGTTAGCCTGTTAGCACATAAACACTGTACTGCTACAGAGCTAACTGTTAGCCTGTTAGCACATACACAATGTACTGCTACAGAGCTAACTGTTAGTCTGTTAGCACATACACACTGTACTGCTACAGAGCTAACTGTAGCTAACTGCTGCTAACGGAGGCTCTTCTTAACAAGCTCGTTAGCGTCTCGTTAAGAAGAGTAAGAAGGAGTCGCTGGATTTGTCTCCAGTCACTTTCTTGAAAAATAGTCGCTAAGGGGGTCTGAAAAGTCGCTAAATGTAGCAACAAAGTGGCTAAGTTGGGAACACTTTGCCGGCTTTTACAAATAGCTCGTGTTGTTGTGGTGTAGAGTACTACGTCACATCCTGCTTAGCGATCTATCCAATCAGTAACCAGGCTGTTTTCAGGGGAGAAAAAAGACCCTGCTCTTCTACAGGGACGAAAAAAGTTCCAACAAAAGCCAGCTCCGGACTGCTCGTATTCAAATTAGGGGCGTTTCGGCGAGTGAGGCCCGCCTCATTCCAGGTATTGCCCAGTAGTGGAGGGTTAGGGCCCTAACAGCCCTACTATGCAGCTCATCTCTTCAGGTTAAAACACACAATATGTTGTTTTCTGCAGCTGGTGATCGTCATCACAGCCAGTTTAGTTAGGAGTCAGGTCTCCTCTTCTCCAAAACAAAAAGACTGATTAAAACCAGAAAAAACACTGAATTTAGCAATTTGCTCCTCGTGTTCGCTCAGCTTCAGATCCAGACGTCTCATGATTCAAATCCTGCAGCAGGCTGGAAAACCACCAAGATCTAAACAGTGGATTGGGAAAATGTGGCCCAAGATGGATCAAAAGTCAGTTTATGAAGCTGCAGTCGGACAATATGTCATTTTGCTGCAGCTGGGAAAATAAAGCACAAAAACAAACAACAAATAATTGAAGATTAGCTGTTGTAAAATGTTGGCTGAGAACTTAAATTAACGTTTAAAGTGCAATGTGAAGCAGAAGATCCAGACGTCATACGGGTCAAATATTGAGTTAAAAACGACAAAATATAAAAAGTGGAGCCTAAAAATGTGGCTTCAAACTGGATCAAAAGTCAGTTTATGAAGCTTCTGTCACACAAACACACACACACACACACACACACACACACACTAAAGCTACAACAAAGCTCGGTTTCATATATTCTCATGCAACAGGACTTTGTATTGTGCAAATGACACTGTGCAGCTTCCTGTCAGCGGGGCCCCACCGGCCCTCTGGGGGCCTCTGACGGGTTCACTCAGTCGTGTGCCAGGTTGTTTTTATTAGTCTGGGAATGTCCAACACGTATTCAACATGACAATAAAACAGGATCACAGATAATTATGTAGAATAACAGGGTGACTGTAAACTGAACAGGCTCCAACAGGAACCAGTTTGTTTGTTTTGGCTCCGGCCCTGAAACTGATCTGGAGAAAGACGAACTCTGCACAGCTTTTATCAAAAAGATAAGCTGACTTATTGCCCAACATGTTTTTTTCCTCCCGAGAGATAATACTGCAGCCAAACTTCAGCACTTTCACTTTCAAACACCACATGTTTGACTCACATGAAGACTATCAACCTGGAGCGTTTCTCATGTCTTTGTGTCTGAGTCACTAGTGGAGACTAGAGACTAGAGGTTTGGATCTGGTCCAGTATTAGTGAGAGTCAGCAGCTGTAAACAAGTTGCTGTTAATCCCTCTGAGTGATTCATCCTGTCAACATTCAGTCATGAATCAGTTGATAATTACTGACTCACACACTGAATGATGCAGGTCACACAGCAACGTCAGTCAATGATACAGAGCTGTGTTGCTCTGATTGGTTGTTTGTCACGTTTCATTGCTCTGATTGGTTGGTGGTCATGCTGTGTTGCTCTGATTGGTTGTTTGTCACGTGTGTTGCTCTGATTGGTTGGTGGTCATGTCTTGTTGCTCTGATTGGTTGTTTGTCACATGTGTTGCTCTGATTGGTTGTTTGTCATGTCTTGTTGCTCTGATTGGTTGGTGGTCATGTCTTGTTGCTCTGATTGGTTGTTTGTCACGTGTGTTGCTCTGATTGGCTGTTTGTCATGTCTTGTTGCTCTGATTGGTTGGTGGTCATGTCTTGTTGCTCTGATTGGTTGTTTGTCACGTGTGTTGCTCTGATTGGTTGTTTGTCATGTTTTGTTGCTCTAATTGGTTGGTGGTCATGTTTTGTTGCTCTAATTGGTTGTTTGACATGTTTTGTTGCTCTGATTGGTTGGTGGTCATGTTTTGTTGCTCTAATTGGTTGTTTGTCATGTTTTGTAGCTCTGATTGGTTGGTGGTCATGTTGTGTTGCTCTGATTGGTTGGTGGTCATGTTGTGTTGCTCTGATTGGTTGTTTGTCACGTTTCATTGCTCTGATTGGTTGGTGGTCATGTTGTGTTGCTCTGATTGGTTGTTTGTCATGTTTTGTTGCTCTAATTGGTTGGTGGTCATGTTTTGTTGCTCTAATTGGTTGTTTGTCATGTTTTGTAGCTCTGATTGGTTGGTGGTCATGTTGTGTTGCTCTGATTGGTTGGTGGTCATGTTGTGTTGCTCTGATTGGTTGTTTGTCACGTTTCATTGCTCTGATTGGTTGGTGGTCATGTTGTGTTGCTCTGATTGGTTGTTTGTCATGTTTTGTTGCTCTGATTGGTTGTTTGTCATGTTTCATTGCTCTGATTGGTTGGTGGTCATGTTGTTTTGCTCTGATTGGTTGTTTGAAATGTTTTGTTGCTCTGATTGGTTGTTTGTCATGACTTGTTGCTCTGATTGGTTGTTTGACATGTTTTGTTGCTCTACTTGGTTGGTGGTCATGTTTTGTTGCTCCCATTGATTCATTTCTCTCAATGGTTTTCGGTCTATTTTGAAGCCTTTCTGTCTGCACCGGACATTAAGGATGAGGCCTTCATGAACAGTTTGTTTGGTTTCCTATGAAAAGTAATGCACAGTAGTAATGTAGTGATCCCACACAATGTTTCCTGCTGATGAAGCAACGTAATGACACTAGAACAAGCGAAGCATGATCCTTACTGGTGGAGGCAACTCAGGTTCAGGGGAGGTTGGACGAGCTCCAGGCTGCAGATTTCCAGATAACACAAGATGAGCCTGTGATCAGATAAGGAGATTCCCCACATGTCTAAATGTTTCTAGTCTCTATCTCTTCATCTGTTCTGGCTCAGAGGGTTGAATCTGGTTTGCAGCGTCTCATTTTACTAAACCATTAAAGGATCTAAATGAGGCAACCTTTACTGTGTTGCTTGTTGGACTTTTGTTTTCAGGTCTTTACTGCCTCGATGAAACAGAAAGTGACTCTGAGGTTTGGCTTCTGTCAGCTGTTGACTCTGGCTGAGTGTGTCAGATGTGTTGAGCAACCTGCTGGCTGCAGCGTTTCATTTTTCTGAGGGAACGTTTCCAACACTCCTCCACATTCCTCTGCTGAGTCCATCAGTGGATGTAAACACCATAAACCATCTGATAACATAAAGACTTCAGGTCTGCTGAGGGAAGCTCTATCTCAGAGACCACCCAGCACCTCGCTGGAGGTGGTGAACCCTCCAGAGTCTCCAGAAGCTCCAAATCCAGACTTGTTGCCTCCATCAGACTAGAAAACAAAGCAGCGTGGAGCCCTACTGTAAATTTACCTCTAAAGTTCTGGCTGTAAACTCCATGAGGCCAGTTTCAGTTTGATGATGATATACCAAGTAAAACTGGAGACAAGCTCAAATAGATTTAGTATCAAATGATAGAACTGGATGGAACCCTCTTATATGGTAGATTTGACACCTTTGGTCACATTTGACACATTTCAAATTCTTTATTGAGCATGATAGTGTTTTGAAAGTAAAAAATAATTAAAAATCACATTTTATGTTGGACTAAAGGACTAAAAAAAGACACAAAATAACTAAAAAAAGACATAAAATGACCAAAAAAATACACAAAATGACTAAGAAAGACACAAAAAGACACAAAATGACTAAGAAAGACACAAAATGACCCCAAAAAAAAGACAAAATGACAAAAAAAAGACAAAATGACTTAAAAAGACAGAAAATGACCAAAAAAGACACACAATGAGAAGACAGAATGACAAAAAAACAAAACACAAAAGACACAAAATGACTAAGAAAGACACAAAATGACCCCAAAAAAAAGACAAAATGACAAAAAAAAGACAAAATGACTTAAAAAGACAGAAAATGACCAAAAAAGACACACAATGAGAAGACAGAATGACAAAAAAACAAAACACAAAAGAGACAAAATGACAAAAAAACACAATATGACCAAAAAAGACACAAAATGACCAAAAAAAAGACACAAAATGACCAAAAAAGACACAAAATGACTTACAAAGACACGAAAAGACATGAAAAGGATTCAAAACCGTCTCAGACTCCAGAGGGTTAATAAAAGACAGAGCGTCTTGTTTTAGTGATCAGAGTTTATTAAAGACGTGTGCAGAATGTTTTGACCCTGGAGCCTCTTTAACAGCTTTAACAGAGAACACTTCACATTGTTCTTCTTGACTTCAGATTATGATGATAAACACTGCTGACCTGCTGTGAAATGCTCCGACTGGTTCTAGGTTTATTCTGGTCCATAACGCCACTAATCAGAAATGAACTGAGAGGTTTCAGACGAACACATATTAGATTAAAGACGTTCCATCCTCGGCTCTGTCTTCTGTCACATATCATAAACATAGCTCACGTCTTAAAGTCTCAGCTTATGGATGTTTACCAGAGAGGCTTTTATCCAGCTGACGTCAGTGTTTGAAACTAAATGAATCCATGAGTAGCAGTACAGTGATGTATCTAAAGCAGGGGTCTCAAACTGGCGGCCCGCGGGCCAATTGTGGCCCTCGTGATGATATTTTGTGGCCCCCACCTTGATATGAAAGTTTAATGTGAGTTTTATATGAATGGCACTTTACCGTGTTGTGTGTGGAAGGTCCCTTTAATTATTTTTTTTGGTCATTTTGTCTTTTTTGGTGATTCTGTGTCTTTTTTTAGATAATTCTGTCTTTTTTTGCTAATTCTGTGTCTCTTTTAAATACATTTTTTAAAATAATTTTGTGTCTTTTTTAGTAATTTTGTGTATTTTTTGGTCATTTTGTGTCTTGTTTGAGTCATTTTGTTTCTTTTTTAAGTAATTTAGTTTTTTCTGTCATTTTGTGTCTTTTTTGGTAATTTTGTGTCTTTTTTTGGTAATTTTGTGTCTTTTTTGGTCATTTTGTTTCTTTTTTTAAGTAATTTAGGTTTTTTTCTGTAATTTTGTGTCTTTTTTTTTGGCAATTTTGTGTCTTTTTTGGTAATTCTGTCTTTTCTGGTCATTTTGTTTCTTTTTTTAAGTAATTTAGGTTTTTTTCTGTCATTTTGTGTCTTTTTTTGGTCATTTTGATTCTGCCTCCAGCGGCCCCCAGGTAATTTGAGTTTGAGGCCCCTGCTGTAAAGTGTCTCCAGTAACAGGGACCATGTGTCATTCAGAGGACACGTTTATCTGAAGCGCTGAATGTAAACGTCCCCGGGCTGCGGGGCCCCTCAGACAGTCCACCATGTGATCTTCTGTTTCTATATTTGTCAGGACGCAGAAGAGGACGTGGAGTCCAAAGCGGACAGCAAAGAGCCTCAGACCTGCCAGGAAACCTCTCTGCTGCACTTCCTCAAAAGTAAGAGTCCTCTTTTCCTTCTGCTTCCTGTCTGAGGAGGCGACTAAAGGCTGCCGCCGGCTCCGGGGTCAGAGGTCACTGGGCCTCCAGAGCACTGACGCAACTCAGCCTTTCTTGTTTCATTGTAACCTTCTGAACGCCAACATTAAACTCACTACAATATATAAAATCTATATCATCTCTAAGTCAAATCAGCACAATCACAACAACTCCAACAGTCTTTGTGCAGAATAACACCGTTAGAATGACAGAAACCAGGAAAAAAGTTGAATTTCTGTCATAAATTATATTTTAAAATTTGTAATAAAACATAATTTATATATAAACACTTTCCCAAGTGTCACAAATGTTCGAACAAACAACACAAAAAGAACAAAAAAAGACAAAATGACCAAAAAAAGATGTAAAATACCAAAACAGTTTTCTCCACTTATTGTCCATATTCTCAGTATTGTCATGTTTCCAGCCTCTCCTGTCCTCTCCTCTCAGCTCTGTGATCTGGTTTATTTTAAATGACACATGGAGAATAAAGAGATTCTGACACTAATATCAACATTTAACACAAGTAACAGTCACTTTTTAGAACTGAAACTACTTCAAATTCTGATGATAACGTCTGTTTTTACAGTATCTTTCTATGCTAAATGGAGGATTTTTGTGATTTTTTTAAGGAAAACAAACGTGGGGTTCAGAGAGTTGAGAATTTAAAAGTGGTCCCAGAATTGAACCCTGAGGAACTCCAGAATATAACCGACACAGAACCAAAGCACCAACACTGACACATGCAGAATAAAGAGATTCTGACACAAATATCAGCATAAAAATACACAAAATGACTAAGAAAGACACAAAACGACCAAAAAAGACACAAAATGACTAAAAAAAGACACAAAATGACTAAAAAAGACACAAAATGACCAAAAAAAAGACACAAAATGACTAAAAAAAGACACAAAATGACCTAAAAAAGACACAAAATTACTAAAAAAGACACAAAATGACTTGCAAAGACACGAAAAGACACGAAAAGGATTCAAAACCGTCTCAGACTCCAGAGGGTTAATAAAAGACAGAGCGTCTTGTTTTAGTGATCAGAGTTTATTAAAGACATCTGCAGAGTTTTTAATCCAAATGTTTTGGCCCTGGAGCCTCTTTAACAGCTTTAACAGAGAACACTTCACATTGTTCTTTTCATTTTAACACTAGTTTGTTTTTTTCCAGACAGAAGGGTTGGTAACCGATGATGGTTGGACAGAATCAAACTATGACGATAACGTCTGTTTCTACAGTTTCTCTCTGTGATTATTTATTTTGTTTTTGGTTGATTTTGTCAAAGACATCCTATATTTTTGTTGTCCAGAGGATAAATGTCTCTGTCCGTCAGGTTTCCCTCGTATCGCCGTGCGGACCCTGAGGAGTCCCGTCTACCTGCTGGTGGTTCTGGCGCAGGTCAACCTGGCGGCGCTGCTGTCGGGCCTCGCCACCTTCATGGCCAAGTTCATCGAGAGGCAGTTCAGCCAGACCGTCTCCTTCTCCACCATGATGATCGGTGAGATGTTTATATTATATATCATTATCGTATTTCCTCAATTTAAAGCCGGGCCCTATTAATGACCGGGCTCATTTAGTAACCGGGTGTAAAAACAGTTCTTAGTAAATAAAAGCCGGCCTCTTTTATAAGCCGGGTGTCTTACCTTAACCTGCACCACCCTGACCCCTGACCCCAACCAATCCTCCTTTAAGTTGTTAACATGAGCCCAAGTTTACCTGAACCCCAAACAGTTCTCTCTACAAGGCCTCACCTTAAACTGAAACCCTAACTCCAACCAGGAGGTGATCTACGGAGAACACCGTTCAGGAAACATCATCTGACGGTAACAGATTTCTGTATTTAGAAGTTTGTCTCCACGAGTTAGTCCTGTAGGTAAATATGGTTGTTTCTCTGCTGTCCTAGTCATTCTCTGTAAAGTCCAGCCGTTTACACACGTTCTTCTGGGCTTTCTACTAGTTTAGACATTTTAAATCCTGCTTCAAATGAACATTCAGCTGTTCATTGTTTGTTTACATCCCAGTACTTCCAATATGGCCGACATCCGGGTAACTGGCTACAATGCGCTGTGTAAAACACTCTAAAAAGTGCCGATCAGAGCTGCTCTGATTTTCTTTTTTGAATAAAACCCTCCTTCAAATAATAGCCTGCCCCTATTATTAGCCGGGTCCCAAACTGATTTTTTATTAATAGAAGCCCCGGCTACTATTGGAGGAAATATGGTATATGATATGATATGATATGATATGATATGATATGATATGATATGATATGATATTATATTATATTATATTATATTATATTATCTCTCAGGAGGAGTTTGTATCCCTCTGGCGGTGTTGGGAACCGTCCTTGGCGGCGTCCTGATGAGGCGTTTGGGTCTGTCAGTCAGCGGCGCCAGCAGGTTGTGCACCGCCGCCATCTTGCTCTGCCTGTTCTCGTCCACGCCGCTGCTGCTCCTTGGCTGCTCCACGCAGAAGGTCGCCGGGGTCTTTCCTCCCAGGTACCATCACCGGGTTACACAGGGAACTAACTCCACTACTGACATGAAACGCTTTTTTTTTTTTTTTTTTTACAAAGGTTACAGAACAAATGGGAAACTATTTAAAAATGGAATTAAATTAACAATTGACAGGAAACCAATTTCACTTTTGACGGGGAACTAATTTCACAACCGACAGGGAACTAATTCATTTTACTTTTGGGAGAGAAGGTAGTTTTACAACAAGCAGGAAACTTATAATGCTATTGAAAGGGAACTTAATTGACAATTTAGTGAGTGAAATCACTCGAAGGGAACTAATTTCACTTTTGTCTGGGAAGTAATTTCTACCATTAACACCCTCATTACACAAATGTCAAGGGAACTAAATTCACCATGGACACAAAACACTTTCCACCCTCAGGGAACTCATTTCAACACAAAAAGAGCTCTAATTTTACTATTCTAAGGGAACTGATTTTACTTTTTTCAGGAAACATTTCGCTCTTGTGAGGCACAAAAAGAGCAATAATTCACCCACTCTATGGGAACTAACTTCACTTTTGACAGGGACCTAATTCCACGGTGTGACCCTTATTTCACAAAGGTCAGCTCTAATTTCTCCACTCTGAGGGAACTGATTTCACTTTTGTCAAGAAACAAATTTCACTTTTCTTCAGGGAACTAATTCCACTCACAGCGCTCAGGGAACTAAATTCACCACAGACATGAAACTGTTTCCACCCTCAGGGAACTAATTCCACCACTCTGAGGGAACTGATTTTACATTTGTTAGGGAACTAATTTCACTTTTGAGAGGGAACTAATTTCACCGTCAATGGCCTTATTGCAAAAATGTCAGGGAACTAAATTTGGCAAAGACACGAAACATTTCCCCCCTACTGGAGTATTAATGAATAAGGTTTTGCAGCTAATAATTGTGTGTGTGTGTGTGTGTGTGTGTGTGTGTGTGTGTGCAGCGGTGGCTCGTTGTCGTGCAGCGCTGACTGTCGCTGTCCTCAGGACGCCTTTAATCCGGTCTGCGGGTCGGATGGCGTGGAGTTCAGGTCGCCGTGCCACGCCGGCTGCACCGACGTCATGACAGACAACAACAACAAAGCCACAGTAAGAAATATTCCTCTTCATCATCTTCATCACTTCACGTTGAAACCGTAGTGCACACGTTCGCCCCCCAAAAAAATTTCTGCCCGAAAAGTTTCGATTCACTTTAACTGATGGAACAGAAACAGTTTCTCTGAGTTTCTTTCTTTCAAAATTATTTTTATTGGATTTTCCTTGGATGCATAATTCTATCAGCTGTCAGAGCACACATCAGTTTATCCAACACATCCATAGACTAGAAAACACCAAAGTTATAGTCAAAAAATACAAAAACAAAACAAATGGAAAAAACTAAAACAAATAAATGAATGAATGAAGATAAACATATAAGAGAAAATTATAAAATAAATAAGTTTCTGAGTTTCTCTCTGAGTGGGTGACATCACAGGGTGAATCTCTGCTCTGGTTTGTTTTTGCATTCCAGCGTTTTCCCTGAACAACTTTTTTCGGTGGAATCGGTGTTGAGCGGGAACAGACGGCTTCAATATGCAGAGTGAAACTAATGTAGCAGCCAAACTAAAGCTCTGTGTGTTTGTTCAGTGGAGTGAGCTCCAGCAGCAGTAAAACACTTTGAGGATCATCAGATTGACTTTGTTGACACAGAAAGAGAATCATTGAGGTTAAAGACTCACTTCTTGGAGTGAAGAGTCACAGCTGTCGTCTCTCTGCTTTCACTTTTGTCCTGATGGAGGATTAGAGGGACGTTAGATAATTAGACTATCAGCCTGAATATCTGACAGGTTTCATTTAAATGAAGATTATTATCTAATTATACCTGGAACCCATTGAAGCCTGGAAAGTGGATATGTCGTTTTGTAGTATTTGTATAAGCTCTCAAATACTTTTTGAATTTCATTTCTATCTGCTACAGAAGCTGAAAAATCTATTATTTAGTAGGAAGCGTTGACACTTCTGTTGAATTTACAGAAAAACTTCAGGTTTTAGGGGCTGATGTTAACCCTATAAAGCCTGAACCACTATATAATTGCCAGAATTTTTTTTTTTTTTTAAACTTGAGTGTTTATTGAACCTGCTGACAGATAACTTTAAAAAAAATCCAAAAACAACAGGGATATATGATTTTAATTTGTATCATATTTGATACATCAGTTCTTTTTGTGCAATTTGTTGCTCACGGTTTGTTTTTCTTGAACTAACAAAAACATATAAAACCCAACATTTTTAACCTTTTAAGGCTTTACTTTCTTTTAACATTTTCCTCAAACATGCAAAATATTTTTTTCCATATAAAACAACATCATACATCTGCTGATATGAAGTTTTCATGCAGCAATGACTGATCCACCAGTGGAACCTGCATATAAATTTTGCTATATCTTGTATTTTTATGCAATTTGTTGCTCAGTTGTTGTGATATTTTTTTCCTGAAAAACCTGATGTATACATGTGTTGAAAAGAAAAACTGATGATGTAGAGGTCTCAAAAACTTGTGTATCAAATATGATACACTTGGGTTTATAGGGTTAAAATCACCAATCAGAGGTTTTACAGGCAGTTTTAGGCATCAATGGGTTAAAGGAAAACTCCCATTTCCACCCTCTGGGGTCCCTGAAGGCGTCGCTGCACTACTTTTATTAAACGCCCAGCTGTAAAAGTTTTAAAGTTCTGGCTTTTAATCCTCTTGTGTCACTGAAATCACAGGCACATTTCTTCTTCATGACGTCACGACATAATAAACGTAACGATGCCGTCACCTTCCCTCTGACCAAAGTAAAACAGAGATGAGGTCAGATATATTAAGTATAACAATATAGAACTTATATGTTATATTTGCAACCTGTAAACACATTTGAAACATTTAAAACTCATTGAGTGTTATTGTTTCAAAAGGGGGAAAAAAACATGATTTTTTTTTAAAAATCAGATTTTAATGTTTGTTGTTTTTTGGTTTCATTCATTTCATTCATTCAAAATGTTGATCCAGAAAGTCAAAGTGAAAAAATAATTATCAGGTTACATAAATGAGATTGTGCAAAAAAAAAATTAAAGTATTATAGCGATGTTAAATATGTTAAATATGACTATTACACTTTTTTTTCCAAGCGGCACAATGAAAAGTATTTAAAAAAAACCCCAAAATATCCCAAGACTCCACTGGGTGAACTCCTTTTAACGCCAGTTTGTGTTTGATGAAGATGGAACAAGTAAAACCAAAAAAGACATACAAGACCAGCAGAAAGTTCTACAAAAAAGACAAAGAATTAAAGTCAATTCTTCACTGAATATGATTGTGTTCCGAAAGTTAAAAAGCATAATTTTCCAAATCAGATTTTATGGGGTTTTTAACACAAAAAACACTTTGTCAGGGGGAGAAAAAAAATCACAAAAACATTTTTTCAAAAGGAAACAAACTAGAAAAGAAGAGAAAAGGGGGGAAAAATTAAATAAATCTAAATTTAAGCTGCATTTTGGGACAAATAACAGACACACAGTCACATTTAGAGAAGCTGTTCAAACAGACCTCCAGCTGGAATAAAAGCAACAATCTGTATTTTGGTGTATTTTCTTGGGCGATTGTTTCCGTCAGGTCTGTTCCTTCGTTCCTCCTCAGAGATTTAATGTTTCCTGGAAGCTTCACTGGAAACTCTTTATTATAAATGTTCCTGATTACTGAATTCCACCCCAACAAACATCTGGACGGTTATATAACGTCTGGTTTCTGCTTTCACTTTCAGCTTTAGAAATGTAGATTTACTGCCAACATGGGAAATAAAAGCAGAACGCTGCCACCAACACAATGAAACCTTTTACATTCAGCGGTCAGGAAAATAAAATGTTAACTTTTTATCAAAAGGAGAAATTCTTCAGGACAGATCATAATTAACTCTTTGTAGTTTTGGTCTATTTTGTCAGTTTGTGACTCGTTCTCATGTTGCTGTCAACCTCCTCTATGACATGATTATTATTTTCGGGTTTTTTTACTCTCAGTGAAGAATTGTATTGTATTGTGAATTGTCTATATTTTTATACTTAATATATTTGATCTTATCTCCAGTTTTAAATCAATACATTTATTAATATGTTTACAAATAAATTATAAAAATATAACTAAATGCAAGAAATAAATGGAAGTCCTATATTTTTACATTTATTGTATGATTTATTTAGGTATTTATTTATTTCTACATTTTTATTCATTTATTTATTTATTTCCACATATATTTATTTATTAGTACATGTAAGTATTTCTCCAGTTTTAAATAAATAAATAACTAAATAAATAAATGGATGTAAATGTATGAATAAATATAGAAATAAATGCAAAAAAATAAATGGAAATTCTATATTTTATTAAGTTTAAGTATTCTTTAATTGGCTCCAAATCTAACATCTAAGAGGTTAAATATATTTTTTATACTAAATATATTTGACCTTATCTTCGGTTTTCCTTTTTGGGGGGTTTACCCGTTAAAGGTTGTTTTTTTCCGTTTCTTTTCTAGTTTTTTCCCCATTAATTTTTTTCCCTGTTAATTTTTTTTCCTTGTTGAAGTGTTTTTTTGTGTGTGTGTAAAAATACATTAAAACCATAAAATCAGATTTTGAAAATGATGTTTTTTGTTTGTTTGTTTGTTTTAACTTTGAGAACAGAATCATACTCAGTGACGAATTGTAAATGTTGGTTCCAAATCTAATGATGAGAACAATTAGTTCTGTAGTTTAAACTTAATATATTTGATCTTATTTCAGGTTTTAAGTTTATTTTTTCTTTTCTACTTTTTTTCCCCGGTAAAAATATTTTTTCCCATAAAACAATTTTTAGAGTTAGAGTTAGAGTTTTTCCCTCTTTTTTTCTTTTCAGTTTTTTTTCCCATTCATTTTTTTAACAGAAACATTCATAAACTGATGATCCGTTCAAAGACCGTCGGAAAGTTCACACTCTGACAGTAATGTCTGTTTTTACAGTTTCTTTCTACAACAAACGGTGAATTTTCTGGTGATTGTCAGTAGAAAACATGGTTTGATGTTGGGCTTCAGAGGGATGAACACGACTCTTTGCTCATCTGTTTTTCTCTCAGAACTACACTCTCTGCCGGTGTGTCGGCGGCGGTCCCGGCGGTCCCGGCAGTCCCGGCGGCCCCGTTGGTCCCGGCGGCTCGGCGTCTCCGGGGACGTGTGGCAGCGGCTGCTCCGGCCTCCTGCTGCCCTTCGTGGCGCTGCTCGGCCTCACCAGCTTCATCGCCTCCTTCTCCCAGACGCCGTCCTACATGATGATCCTCAGGTCAGCATTCACTCATTTTAACGTCCTGGGAGAGTTCTTCTTCTGCTGCTCTGAACGTTTGAGCCTCGACACGAGAGGAGCTACACATATATATATAAATATACACTACCGGTCAAAAGTTTTAGAACACCCCAATTTTTCCAGTTTTTTTATTGAAATTCAAGCAGTTCAAGTCAAATGAACAGCTTGAAAGGGTCCAAAGGTAAGTGGTGAACTGCCAGAGGTAAATAAAAAAAGGTAAGCTTAACCAAAACTGGAAAATAATGTACATTTCAGAATTATACAAGTAGGCCTTTTTCAGGGAACAAGAAATGGGTTAACAACTTAACTCTATGGAGTCTTGGGCTATTTTGTCCATTTTTGAATTCTTTTCATGTCTTTGTAAGTCTTTCTGTGTCTTTTTTTAGTCATTTTGTGTCATTTTTTGGTCATTTTGTGTCTTTTGGTGTCTTTTTTTGTCACTTTGTGTCTTTTTTTGGTCATTTTGTGTCTTTTTTTGTCATTTTGTGTCTTTTGGTGTCTTTTTTGTCATTTTGTGTCTTTTTTTGGTCATTTTGTGTCTTTTTTGTCATTTTGTGTCTTTTTTTAGTCATTTTGTGTCTTTTTTTGTCATTTTGTGTCTTTTTTTAGTCATTTTGTGTTTTTTTATCATTTTGTGTCTTTTTTGTCATTTTGTGTCTTTTTTTAGTCATTTTGTGTCTTTTTTTGTCATTTTGTGTCTTTTTTTAGTCATTTTGTGTCTTTTTTTAGTCATTTTGTGTCTTTTTTTGTCATTTTGTGTCTTTTTTTGTCATTTTGTGTCTTTTTTTAGTCCTTTAGTCCAACATAAAATGTGATTTTGAATCTTTTTTTTTAACTTTCAAAACACTATCATGCTCAATAAAGAATTTTAAATGTTGCAAATGTGCATTAATTTCAGAGTACACTGAGACATTAAACTGCATCATTTTCAATTAAATTCTGGAAAAGTTGGTGTGTTCTAAAACTTTTGACCAGTAGTGTATATATATATATATATATATATATACATCCTTTATTTTAAATTCATTAATTGATATTTTTTCTGTATCTTATATACATAGAATTCACTGGAATTCAACATTCAAGACGGTTGATGAATTGAACTGAAACCTCTAAAATACGAAGAGAAAACAAAGCCGTGTTCATGTTCACACTGAAAACCAAACAACAGCCTCATTAACAGTTTAAAGGCTCACAGCTGCTGAGGGTTAAATACATCCAGATGGTGAAGAAGCTGCTGGAGGAGGAGAACAGGAAGGAGGCTCAGAGGGGGAGGGGTCAGACAGCTTTCATCCAATCAGAGTCAGAGTTCACCTGAGCTGCTGACTCACCTGTTGTCAGTGTGATGGTCAGCAGCAGAGACTCTGAGCTGGGTTTAAGAGCTTCAACGTTTAGTTTTATGGTTTAACATCCACACACATGAAGCTCTGAAGAACTTTATACACAATCCAAGAGTTCTAGGAGGAAGCAGCAGGACAATGAAGATAAATCTGCAGAGAGACAAACAAGCTGACAGAAGATCAACAGAACACAGCAACAAGTCCTGCAGCTCTGAGGAATCACAACAATCACAGCAACTCAAACAGTCTTTGAGCAGAATAACACCGTTAGAATGACAGAAACCAGGAAAAAAGTGCCCACAAGTGTCACAAACAACACAACACAAAATGACCAAAAAACAATGTAAAATGTTAAAATAGACACAAAATGACGTAAAGTGACCAAAAGAGACACAAAATTACCAAAAAAGACACAAAATTTCCCCCCAAAAAAGATGCAAAGTTACCCAAAAAAGACACTACATTTCCAGAAACTACCAAAAAAGGTTTTAAAAAATGACCTAATCAAGATGTAAAATTACCAAAAAAGATACAAAATTTCCCCAAAATGATCAAAACAGATAAAATGATCAAAAAAAACACATACATTTCAAAAAAAAAGATACAAAATTTCCAGAAATGACCAAAAGAAGACACAAAATGATCAAAACAAGATGTGAAATTACCAAAAAAAAGTCTACATGTTGTATATACTAAAATATTGTCCAGCCTGTCCCCTCCCCTCAGCTCTGTGTAAACAGCCTCTCCTGTCCTCTCCTCTCAGCTCTGTGTAAACAGCCTCTCCTGTCCTCTCCTCTCAGCTCTGTGTAAACAGCCTCTCCTGTCCTCTCCTCTCAGCTCTGTGTAAACAGCCTCTCCTGTCCTCTCCTCTCAGCTCTGTGTAAACAGCCTCTCCTGTCCTCTCCTCTCAGCTCTGTGTAAACAGCCTCTCCTGTCCTCTCCTCTCAGCTCTGTGTAAACAACCTCTCCTGTCCTCTCCTCTCAGCTCTGTGTAAACAGCCTCTCCTGTCCTCTCCTCTCAGCTCTGTGTAAACAGCCTCTCCTGTCCTCTCCTCTCTGCTCTGTGTAAACAGCCTCTCCTGTCCTCTCCTCTCAGCTCTGTGTAAACAGCCTCTCCTCTCCTCTCTGCTCTGTGTAAACAGCCTCTCCTGTCCTCTCCTCTCTGCTCTGTGTAAACAGCCTGTCCTCTCCTCTCTGCTCTGTGTAAACAGCCTGTCCTCTCCTCTCTGCTCTGTGTAAACAGCCTGTCCTCTCCTCTCTGCTCTGTGTAAACAGCCTCTCCTGTCCTCTCCTCTCTGCTCTGTGTAAACAGCCTGTCCTCTCCTCTCAGCTCTGTGTAAACAGCCTGTCCTCTCCCCTCAGCTCTGTGTAAACAGTGGGTCTTGTCTCTGCAGGACGGTGCCTCCTGAGGACAAGTCCTTTGCGGTGGGAGTCCAGTACATGCTGTTCCGAGTCCTCGGTGAGTCTCCGAGTCGTTCTGTCCTTCAGGTTTCTGACTCAGTGAACCAAACAGGAACAAGAGGCTCCGAGAGAGAGAGAGTCTGTCTTTAATCAACCCGATACTGACGAGAACAACGACAGGAGAACAACAGTCTTGGTGTCATTTTATACCTGAGCTCAAGTTTCACTCAATAACAAAACTGGGTTCAATGAATCCAGAGTCTCAGATTTCCAGTCAGACGGGTTTCTGCAGCTCCACATGCTCAGAGTACCTTTGTGTTTTCAAAAATCTAAAAATTGTAATCAGTCTGTACAGAAATACCAAAAGTCCCGCCCCGTGGCGCTCCAACAGCCAGTCGGTCCCCATAGACCATAGACCAGGGCTCGGCAACATGGACGTTTTAGTGTTCATGTATCATTGGTGGAGGCCCAAAGCAATTTGTATTCTTCAATTGTAAAACTGTTAAGCTTATAAACGGCAATAAAGCATTTATTTTTAACATACAGTCATGGAAAAAATGATTAGACCTCCTTGTTTTCTTCAGTTTCTTGTTCATTTTAATGTCTGCTACAACTAACGGTTCATTTCTTTGGACAAATATAATGATAACAACAAAGTTATCTCATAAGAGTTTAATTTAAGAGCTGATATCTAGACATTTAACATGTTTTCTTGATAATTACCACAATCATTATCAAGAAAAACCATGGAAAATGTCTAGATATCAGCTCTTCATTATTCACTGGTCTAATATTGTTGTCCATGTCTGTATTAGTCGACTAAAATGTGCATCATAACTCACGAAAATCTTAAAAAGATACATTTTGCCAACTTCAAGTCTCGTTTTGAGTTTCCCTAGCTAGACTAGCTTTTGATTACAAACTCCAAAATCATATTAATAAATGCTAATTTTGACCAATTAGTCATGTTGGTAGACTAAATTAGACTTAGTAGGCTGTTTTTATTTTCCTTCAAAATAAGGTTTGCGGCTCAATTCCGACACTTTTTCTCTTATTTTGGCCAACAACAGCTCTTTGCTAGTAAAGGTTGAGAACTACTGCCATAGACCAGAGATGTTCAAATGTCAAACTTTACCGTAAAATCAACGTCTTTTCAGTCTTGTGCAAAAATAAATTTTGGTCTTTAAAGCTGATTTCTCCAGTTATGACGACTGTGAAGTAATGTTCATATAACTCAATGTTTAGGTTACATGGACACTGCCGGCTCCAGAAACATGAAAAATATATATTTATGACCTGATAACTGTGTTTTTAATTTGACTTACTGGATCAACATTTTGAACCCAAAAAACATCAAATCTGATTGAATCTTGAATCTGACAAGAGGCTGATTCACAGGAAACGTAACGTGTCTTGATTCTTACGTTGCTTTTTCACTGATTGTGTGTGTGTGTGTGTGTGTGTGTGTGTGTGTGTGTGTGTGTGTGTGTGTGTGTGTGTGTGTGTGTGTGTGTGTGTGCAGCGTTCATGCCCGGCCCGGTGCTGTACGGCAGCATCATCGACACCACCTGCATCCTTTGGGGTAAAAAGTGCGGCAAGGCCACTTCCTGTCAGTACTACGACCTGGACCGCTTCAGACAGAGGTGAGGCCTTTATTTTGAAAAGCCAGGGCGACAGCTCAGTACTTTCTTACTACGTTTAATTATTGATCTGAACACCTGAAATGCATTTTTCTCCAAAATTAAAAATGCATTAACTTGAGTCTTACATTGCCAACCAAAGATGTTTTTTTCCCAAAAGACCAAAATGACCACGTTCAGAAGCTGAAGATATAATTCAGCCATTAATAAAGTTATTAGTTATAACGTTATTTGTCAAAATATGTAACGATGACAGACAAAACTGTACCTTGTTTAATCTTTAACAAACTGTCCATTTGCAGTGGATCAGGGAGTTAAGATTTGTTTTCAGGAGGGTCCTTTTTCACTTTCTATTCTTTCTATTTTGTTTTTTTAGCAAATACCCTGAGTCAGTTCTGTTCCTGTTTTATTCCTGGAAAGTTTTCCTTTGGATCCCAGAACAACAGTCTCAGTGTGTCAGCGTCTGTGTGTTTGTGCTGCAGGTTTCTGGGTCTCCAGGTGGTCTTTGTGTGCGGCGCGCTGCTCTGCTTCCTGCTGACCGTGGTCTTCCTGCGGCGGCGGCGGGCCGGGCGCCAGGAGCCACCGCCGGGGAGCAAAGGAGGCTACGAGCTGGTGAACGACTCGTCCAAAGAGAAAGAAGCGACGGGCATCAAGACCTGAAGACGAACGCCACCGAGAGGACGCAGGGAGAAAGACCCGTCTGCATTCTGAGGCCAACACTGTTTTATAGCATATTTTTTTACTCTGCCGACACGTCCAGTGGGATTACTGACTGTCTGTACATAAGCTCATCCATATATTAGGATCAATATACCGTGTATACGCTGTTATTATACACTGAGTGGCTGCAGTTCCTCTAACGGCCACTGGGCGCTGCTCAGAGCAAACTCAAAGAGAAAACTCAGGAGATTCAGAGCAAGACCTTCCGGACCTCTTCACACTGAAATATCTCAACAACTATCGGACAGATAGGCATGGACGTGTTGTTCACTCATTCATGGTGCCCAGAGGATGGATTCTACCAACTTTGGTGATCCTCTGACTCTTCCTCTAGCGCCACCGTCTGGTTAGAATTAAGATATCGCCAGTACAACCAATATATACAATCCAGTCAAATATCTCAGCATGTATGTGATGGATTGGTGCAAAATTTGGTGCAATTGTTCAATGTTCCATGAGGGTAAATTCTGCTGACTTTGGTGATTCTCTGACTTTTCCTCTAGCGTCACCATCTGGTTAAACTGTAAAATGAGCCAATAGTATCAATAATATCCAATGAAATGTTTTAATGGCTTTGCACATAATTCGGTGCAAACATTAATGATTCCAAGACAATTAACTACTGACTTTAATGTAGCGACATCGAATGGTCAGAATTTTAAATCTACAATATGAAAACAATAAATGTTCTCCAGTCAAATATCTCAGCATCTACGTGTTGGATTGGTGCAGAATTTGGTGCAATCATTCATTGTTCCAAGAGGATAAATTCTGCTGACTTTGGTGATTCTCTGACGCTTCCTCTAGCGCCACCATCTGGTTAAAATTATGAAATCTCCAATACAACCAATATATACAATCCAGTGAAATATCTCAACATTATCTTGATGGATCTGCACATAATTAAGTAAGATTGCTTTCTGATTTATTTTTTTGTCTTCATTATCAATAAAACAGATTAAGTTTGAGAGAAACTTTCCCACACCGCAATCAAAAATGTTTTAATGCAAATAAAATAAACTGATGATTGAAAATCTGTTTTTGCAGATCAAAATGTTTTATTTGCAATTTGAAAAACAGGAGCAATGATCCCAGACTGTCACTCTATTGAGCAATAAGTAATAATAAGTAATATTTTTTTTATTGCAGGGAGGAAAGTTCTGCTGTCGAACCTGTTTGTCTGTCAGTAAAGACAAAATGTAACGGCTACTGAAAGTAAAAACAGAAAGTTTTGGAAGAAAGGAAATGTATCCAACTGACTCGGATGATCACCTGATTTTTAATCTTTAATGTGTCCAAAACTTTGGTTCATGACCGAATTACCTGCAGAACTAATCACATTATCACCAGCTAAAGCTGTTTACTGCTAATCAGCAAATATAAGCATTTTAACACTGATGATGCTGATGAATATCCACATTGTCAGTTTAGCATTTAGCTGTGAGCTAATCCAGGATGGATTGTAAAAATGGGAAAATTGCCATGTTTAAAAGTTTTCACGACAGTTTTTGTGTGAAGATGAAAATACTAAAATAAACAATATCTGTTCAATCTAATTCCACTCAACAACAGACTTTGGCTGATGTGATTCATGTTTGTTTGGTTTTCATGAAATTATTAAATTGTCTGATTAAAGTTGGAGTTTCGCAGGTGGTGTTGGTAGCTGTCATAGAAATATTGTCACTTTGTACAGATATAACAAAAGGCTTTTTCTATGAAAATCACATATATATTTTTTAAGCAAAGAAAATTTATAAAACTTATTTTAATAAAACATGTTTCATCATAATAGTGATTTTTTTGTTTTATCCTGACAGACATTAAAAACTAAATTACAAAACTCTTGGAGATCATTTGTAAAATGTTATGAAATGTCATTGTGTTTAATATTTTTCAGTGTTTTTATGAAATGTAGTTTTCTAAAAAAACAACCTCTGGACCGCTGCAACAGCTCAGCCCCAAAGTCCTGAAAAATATCTCGAAGAAAAAAAAATATATAGGGAAATAAAAATCATGTCTTTTGGTTTTTCTATGCTCTAAGTGTTGATTATTGGGCCGTGGTGTTCCTCAGGGTTCCATCATTGGCCCCTTGTTGTTCTGTAAAGACATGCTGTTTTTTTACAGGTTGTATACAGGTTGTTGTTGTTGTTGTTTATGAATCAGAAACTGTGAGAGTCTCTCAAACTTTAAGCCAGTCTCAATAAATCTCTGAACACAGATCATGTTTCTTCACTTTCTTCAGTTTTGTTATTTATTGTGGTTCTGTTAAGACGATCTCATCCGTCCGTGTGAGGTTACACGGAAATAAGAAATCAATACCACTGCAGTGCTTTTATTTTGGAGGCGATTTACGTATGTGCGTTCATGCATATGAGTTACTTTGTTGCTAAAATGGCATCTCATGGTAAAAACAGAAAAGTTGGCATGGAAAGTAGATTTTTTAACTAGACATTTAAGGTCTCACTCAATAAGAAAAAATAACTGTAAAACACTAAAACATTTCTGGTTTACTGCAAAACATACATGCTCTATATTGTTTTTGGTGGTTTGAATGTATGTCATTAAGGAAAATGGAAAAGTGAGACAATGATTCGAAGTTTTACTGCTTTATTTGACTTACTCCAGCAGCAGCTCAAAACCAGATAATCTACTGCGTTTTATAAAGTGATTAAATTAATATTGAGCAGAATTTAGTTCAGAGTTTTGGTCCGTTCCTCCAGAACTTTCACAGTATCTCATACGGCCTCTTGGGAACATTTACTGCCCAGCCCTGGTCTAAAGCGTGTGGTGCAGGTACATTTAGGGCGTCTCCAACACTTTCACTAATTGCTCAGTGAACAATCTGGACACAAAGGGAGGCGTGGATGGCAAACAGGATGTGTTCAGTCTCTTTATTTATCATAGACGTGTTTTTGGCGTAACAGCTAATACAGTCAGCTGTGTCTGCACTTAATTTACGGATTATTTCACCCAACCCACGATCTAT
Source organism: Centropristis striata (assembly GCF_030273125.1). Taxonomy (NCBI): domain Eukaryota; kingdom Metazoa; phylum Chordata; class Actinopteri; order Perciformes; family Serranidae; genus Centropristis; species Centropristis striata. The sequence goes on along the minus strand of NC_081531.1, from coordinate 1,490,132 downwards.
CAGCTATAAATCACAATGTTATCTTCTAGAGCCTAGAGATGTAATCATAAACCCCGTTACACCAGAGAGGTGGTAGATCAGATGGTGGTCGGAGCATCAAGCCTTCTCTGGTTCTCTGGTTCTACAGCGCTCTGATCGCAGCACATCGTCTGTGGAATATAAACACAGTGACAAGAAAAAGTATGAGAACCCTCTGAAATGACCTGGTTTCACTTAATGACGTATTATCTGAAGGTTTTGTTCATTAAATGTCTTGTTCAGTGTTTGGTTGGACTAACAGACACTCCAAGGAGTCGCTGCTCAGTTTACTGAGGTCAGTAACAACATTTAAACTAGCATCAGTTAATGCTAACAGCTAATGCTAACATGAGTGAGTCAGGTTGAGGTGTAGAGAGGCTGTAGTCAGAGATCACATCCCTCTCCTCCTCCTCTCCTCCTCCTCCTCCTCCTCCACATATGCTCTGCTCCCCGGATCCATAATGGACCTGCACTTATAGATGCACTACAGATTTTTTGGTCATTTTGTGTTTTTATTAAAAATTTAATTGTTCTGTTATGTCAAAAGATCATTGGCCTTGACCTGGAACACATTGGCAATATTTACCAAGTCAGAGCCACGAGGAAGGCAAAGGCCATCCTGTCAAACCTCCAACAGCCTCTACAGCAGAGTTTCTCCTCCTGCCACTAGGAAGGAGAGATAGTTAGAGGAAGAGGGCCGAAACAAACAGATCTAAAATCATTTGTTCCCTCAGCTGTTGGCTTCCTAAACAAGCTAGGGTAGTAGCTTTGTCTTTCTTAACCCATTAAGGCCTAAAGCGCCTGGGAAAAAATGCCTGTAAAACCTCTGGGCGATTTTCAAATGACCCCCTAAAACCTGAAGTTTTTCTGGAAATTCAACACCTACTAAATAATAGATTTTTCAGCCTCTGTAGCAGATAGAAATGAAATTCAAAAAGTATTTGAGAGCTTATACCTGTGGCTTTCATACGAAGTTGAGTTTATTTGTCCAAACCTTCAATAAAGTTTTTTTTTTTTAAATCAACAAACTCAGCAAATGTTACATTTGACTGAATAAAAAATCCTATGCATAATATTAATACATGCCCATTAGCAAGATGCAAACATGATATGACCACTGGAAGAACAAGACATAGTTCTCATTAGCCTACTGTAATAAAAAAAAAAAATATCATAATAATAATAATAAATAATAATAATAATAATATATTTGTGCAAAAATATATTTTGCACAAAGTGCAATATTGCATTTTTCAGGGTACTCAACGACGCATAAAGTAATATAAGACATAAACAGTCATGATTTCTTATATCATCATCACAATCAATTATTATTATTATTATTATTATTATTATTATTATTAATAATAATACTATTAATATTAATATATTATTAATAATATTATTATTATCTCCAGATGGCCACAAATCTGTCTGTTCTTCGGTGAAAATATGTCGTCTAAAAACATATTCCTCATCCATAAATGCCGGTCGATTGGTTCCGAGGGTTCAAAGTCAGATCAGCAATAAAATCATCGGCGCTGTTTTCATCCGTCACTTCCTGCTGAGCTCCTCCGCTATAGATATATTTATATATATATATAGATATGCCTCTGCTATAGTCGTCTTCCACCATGATTTATAAGTTCTGGAAAAGTCCCATGATGCATTGCGACACTCCCGCATGTATTCTGATCATGATTCTGATACATTTCATTGGCCAGGGGACCGAAAATAGGCCTTAATGGTAGAGTGACGCAACAGCGCTCCCGGCTTTAATGGTAGAAATGCGGTAATGCTTTCCCGGCGTCAATGGGTTAAGAGATGTAAATGATATATTCCATGATGTCTCCTATATGCTTTCATGCTTTAATGTTTTTATGTTCTGTGTTTTGTATTTATTATGATTATTTGTTTGTTGTATGACATTTTTAACTACTGAATGCAGAACAAATTGCCCCTCGGGGACAATAAAGATTTATCAAATCAAATCAAATCAAATCAAATCAAATCAAATCAAATCAAATCAAATCAAATCAAATCAAATCAAATCAAATCTTTTTTGTAACTGTTTGGTTATTTTGTGTCTTTTTGGGTCATTTTGGGGTCATTTATGGGTGGTTTTGTGTCTTTTTTGGTTATTTTGTGTCTATGGTCTGATCCCCGTATCAGGAACAAGATGGAGACTAAGAGTGGAACGCTGACCTGAAGCTTCCAACGGGACACAAACCAACCAGACCTCACTACAAACATTATTTAGATACAGACTGAGATTTGGACGAACCAAACGGACTTAAAGCACCCTTAAAGACTTCTCTTGGGTTTTTTATTTTATTTTAGAGAATATAAAAGATGTATCTGATGTTGCAGAATGAGTCCCAACATGTGAAGCAGCTTCGTGTCCTCTCTAAGTGACTCAGTGGTGAAATAACATCAGACGAGTCCTGACAGCAGCTCTCACTTTACTGGTTAAAACTTGGAGCCAGAATCTGTTTTGGGCTGCAGGTTCCAACATGTCGACTGTTTACAGGAGAAAGTTTCACAGCTCCACAGTTTTAACCGTCTAGAGTCCAGAAAGCCTCATAAAGTCTTCTTCATGAGGTAGAAACGTCCAGCAGCAGGTTTCTGCTGGCAGCTCAACTCGTTTTGGCTTTGACAAGTTTACACGTCACATTTAATGCACCAAGTCTGTCTCAGCAAAGGTTAAAAAAACACCTCCAAGTGTATTAACATGATTTTACTTTTTTTGCAGAGATTTTTGTAATTTAGCTTTGTGCATTTAGCGTTTGTAATGCAGACTTTTGTGTTTACTGTTTGTTTTTTTGTAATTTCTTTGTGTTTTTTATCTGTGTTTTTTGTCATTTTTGTGAGTTTTTTTGTATTTTTATTATGTTTTTGGTGTGTTTTGAGTGTGTTTGCATGTGTTTTTGGTTTGTTTTTCATGTTTTATGTGTTTTATGTGTGATTTTGTAAAATTGTGTGTTTTTTGTGTTTTTATTATGTTTTTGGTGTGTTTTGAGTGTGTTTGTATGTGTTTTTTGTAATTTTATGTTTCTTTTTGGTTTGTTTTTCATGTTTTATGTGTGTTTTTTGTAATTTTTTGTGTTTTTGTGCGTTTTTTTGTGTTCAAAATGTTGATCCAGTAAGTGAAAATGAAAATAATAATCAGGTCATATTGGTGAGGTTGTGCTGTAAACAATGACACCAACACGTCCTGGTGAAGATGTTTAAGTGGTTTATTCAGAATGAAAAGGAGTCAAAAAACGACAAAACAGCCCCAAACTGAGACGTTAAAGACACATTTCAGCTTTAATTTGTGGCTCTGACGTGGTTTTTTTTCCTGGTTTATGTTTTTTTATTGATTTATTTCTTTTATTGTTAGTTTTTGGTTTATTTTTATTGTTATTTTTTGTTTGTGCAGATTCTGACCTGCAGTAAACTGAACATTCTGATCAGATTTCACTTCCTCTTGTGTCTTATTTTGGCGGCAGACGTCTTCATGATGAAACAGACCTTTAGACTGAAACTCTGCTTCCTGTTTTAACACTCTACTGGAAAACGTTCTGTGTTAAGATATTTATAGCGTCTGCGGGATTCTTCTGATTCAGTAGTTATGTGATAAAATGTGACATTAATTGATATTCCATAAATTTGTGAGTTTTCTCTCGTAAATTTGTGTTTTTTTTCTTGTAAATTTGTAGGTTTATTCTCTACATTTTTTGAGTTTTTGATAAAATGTGACATAAATTGATATTTTTGCTTCACTTTGCCTCTTCATTTTAATTTATCTTTGTTTTTATTCCCCTGATTATTTACTTTACTACTTATTATATATTTAATTCTAATGTATTTATTATTGTATGCATTTTATTTATTTATTAATATTTTTATATATTTTTACATATATTTTTAATAAAATGTGACATAAATTGATATTTTTGCTTCACTTTGCCTCTTAATTTATTTATTTTGTTTTAATTCCCCTAATTATTTACTTCACTACTTATTATTCCCATTTTATTTATTTATTTGATTTTAAATGTATTTATAATTACATTCATTTGTATTTATTTTTTAATATTTTCTAAAATATTTTTATATTTTTATATATATATTTTGAGTTTTTGATAAAATGTGACATAAATTTGTATTTTTGGGTCAATTTGCCTCTAAATTTATTTATCTTTGTATTAATTCCCCTAATTATTAACTTTCCTACTTATTAATTCCATTGTATTTATTAATTTGATTTTAAATGTATTTATTATTGCATTTATTTGTCATTATTTTTAAATATCTTTCTATATTTAAATATATATATATATATATATATATATATATATATATATATATATATATATATATATATATATATATATATATATATATATATATATATAATAACTTATTTTTTTATTGTATTTATTCCTGTGAGTATTTTTTCTGTCTGGATCAAATCATTAAAAAGTGCAGAAGTCAGCAAAAGAATCAGGAAGCACGAGTAAATATTTCTTTATTGTTTTGGTGTAATAATAAAAGAAAGTGCTGGTGCAGCGTTTGTCTCCCTCTGCTGAACAATCAGCTGCAACAAATACACAAAACAATATTTATTATTTTAATCATAAAAGTCCTGCTTTCACATTTTTAGTGCTTTTTATATTTAACATTTGCATACTTTACTTTTCTTTTCCTGACACGTTCTGACTTGACTTTAAATCAGGACTAAAAACACTCTAGTTAACTTTAACTCTTATCTGCTCTACTCTACTGCCCTTACTTTATAACTACACAATGTTTGACTTGTGCTTTTTATTATTTTATCTCTTTTTTTATCCTGCTGTATCTTATTTTATCCTATTTATATTTTCATTTCTATTTCCCTGTTTTAATTGACTGTTTTTACTGTTTGAAGCACTTTGAATCACCTTGTGTTGAATTGTTCTATACAGATAAACTGGCCTTGCCTTACTTTATCAGACAAAGAGTTTATTAAATCTGTTCTAGTTTATTCCAGATGAAATCATATTTACTGGACATGAAGCTCTGATCAGAATGATTTTACTAAATAAAAGTTCTGATACCACACAGTAAAAATACTGCAGTTAAAATGTTACTGGAGTAAAATGATGGAAAATTAATAGATTATTATGACTCGTGTTTTACTGTAACAACAGGATTTACAGTTGGAACCTGGGACAGTATTTAAGACTTTAATCTGGATCAGGATCATCTGAAAGATAATAATAATAATAATTATTATTATTATTATTATTATTATTATTATTATTGTTGTTATTAATATTAATTATTATTATTATTAATAATAATAATAATAATAATAATAATAATAATAATAATAATTAATAATTAATGATAATAATCATAATAATAATAACAATTAATAATAATAATAATAATAATAAAGCTTATAGCTGCTGACGTTTTTTTGTACTTTAGAGCCAAGAGCTCGCTAATTAATTAATTAAACTTTGTATATTGTTTTGGTTATTTATCAGCCCTGTACAGTCTGTTATTATTATATTTTCTGGTGTTGGAGCGTTTTCTCTCTCTGGGTAAATAAACACTGACTCTGACCAAACTGCCAGTGTTGTATTCCACCTGATCTCTGATCCAGACCACGTGTTGCTGCTCTCTAAAACCAGCCGGCTCATAATAATTATCATACTGTATTATTTTACAGTGCACTTATATCCCACATTATGTTGCATTAATGGTAAATGTTCTCATTTCATGTCTCTTTAGTGAAGCACCAGGAGCTACAATATAGTTATGAACACTAATTAGCATCATGGCAAAGTGAACTGAAGACTGAGCACCTCACCTCTCTTTGTTGCCTGTTTACATTATATATATTTTTTTCTTTACATTTACTTGCCTAAGTATGTGTATGTTTATGTTTATATTGTATATCTTTTATGTATTTATTTTATTGTCACACTGCTTTCTGGAGTCAGCTCGTAAATCTCATTGTACATGTGTATAGTGACAATTAAGGCATTCTATTCTATTCTATTCTATTCTATTCTATTCTATTCTATTCTATTCTATGTCTTATATGAAATATTTAATACAAATGTTGTATTTCTCCTGAGCTGGTTCAGGTTGTTAGTGAGTGTTCACATTATTTTAAATCTCAATAAAACAAACACTTTACAATAACCAACTAAATAATGTTTATAGATGGTTTATTAAGCAGTTAAATCGTTAAATGTTTTCAACCAATTTCTTTATGAATCATTTCTAAATCATTAACATACTTAATATGGTGTTAAAAATGTTATAATGAGTGTAACTAAAACTATAAATAAACTATTAATGACAATTTAACTGTTTGTTAATGGTAAAGTAACTATAAACTTATAGTAACTTAACTAAAATATACCATCTATTTGCCATTTATAAATTATTTAGTTAGTTAAACATTAATAAATGATGTATTTAGTATTCTAAATGGTCTATATACGGTTTATAAATGATGATTAAACATTAATAAACTATCTGTTTACCATTTATAAATGATGGTTATTGTAAAGTGTGACTGAAATCTCTTTGTTTAGTTGGAATTAACGTTATTTTGGAGCCTGAACCTGTTGTTTTTCTCTCAACTTACAATGTTTGGAACCAGAATTTCAGAAATAGGTTTTTACTCTAATTTACAGTTTCAGAAAGTGGGGTCAAATATTTTAATATGCTTTAAATTTCTTTCAATTAGGCTACTTTAATTATTAAAGTAAAACACTCACACTTGATTATGTTTAATGAACATCTAGTTGAAGTGGAGCTGAGACTTTGTCAGTCTAAGTGAAAAGAAAAAAAAAGACTCAGGATAAGAGAAATGATGTATGTTGAATATTTGTGATCAATGTTCATTTCTTCAGATAAAAACAAAAAGAAATAGCCAGTTTTCAGATCTAGATTTAATCTGACCAGGTTAATATCTGATCACTGTTGGAATACTGGACCTGTTTATTACTTTTATTCTGGATGAATCTGATGAATATTTCCTCTATTAATCAACAGATTGTTTGTTTTGTAAAGATAATAAAATAATAAAATAAAAACAGGAAGAAAAGGAAGACGTGACGAGTTAAATTTATAGTTGAAAAGCAGCAAAAGTTCAACTTTCTAATGATGTTTTTGCATGAAAATTGACAACAAATACGCATTAATTCAAGCTTCTTTTAATCCTTAAAACTAACTAAAGAGAAATGCAGAGAAGGGAAAAAGTAAAAATCTTTTGAGTAGAAGAAGTAAAAAGTATAAAGTTGCTGCTTTTTATTTTGTTATGAATCATAAACTTTAGACTCTGAGAGTCACTTTTCTTCTTCTTTGTCTCCAGTTTTTCCTCTGGCTGCGAGTCAGAAACCTCAGGAATCTGTGACTGGAAAATCAAGACCACATGTGGAACACACACACACACACACACACACACACTCTTACATAAATGAAAATCCGCTCCAACCTCTTGAGTTTCTCTGTTTTCTTTGCCTCATTAATCATGTTTCCTGATGATTTTCTGTTGTTTTTGTGTTTGAGAACTTTTGATCTTTGATGGTTTCAGCTGAAACATAAAACCTCTGAAGTTTTGTCGCAGCAGGAGACGAGTCATGTGATCAGTTAGAAGCTGCCGAGTCTGCAGAATCACTCAACACTTGAACGTTTATTCTTCCTTTCTGCGTTTTACTGACTGTTTCCTCAGAGAGCAGCAGTGACTGTAGCTGGTGAGGAGCTCCCTCTGCTGCTCACCATCACAACTTTTATCATGATAGTTTTCACTTTCATCAGAGTAAGGAATCAATGTTTTACCGCTCAGAACCATCTGTTAGTAAAGATCAATATTTGTTATTAATTGTAATATCTGTTCATCTGCATTACAGCAACAAGTTGTAATAAAAGGATGAGACAGTTTTACTGAACCTCAACTGGAAATAACTTCTAAATTAGTTTACAGAGTTTTCTCTCGTAAATTTGTTTTACCACTTAAATCTTAGATAATGTCCAAGTTTTTTCTTGTAAATTTGTGAGTTTTTCTTGTACGTTCTTGGTGGTTTTCTCTGAAGTTTTACCACTTGAATCTTAGAAAATATTCATTTTTTTTCTTGTGAATTAGTGAATTTTTATCTTGTAAATTTGTTAGTTTTTCTCGTGAATTTGAGAGTTTTTTCTAGGAAAATTGTGAGGGTTTTTTTCTAATAAATTTGTGAATTTTTTTGTAAATTTGTGAATTTTTTCTGATAAATTTTTTGTTGTAAATTTGTGTTTTTTGTTGTAAATTTGTGAGTTTTTTCTTGTAAATTTGTGAGTTTTTTCTTGTCAATTTGTGAGTTTTTACTGAAAACTTGATTATTTTCTAATACATTTTTGAGTTTTTTCTAATAAATTTGTGATTTTTTTCTTGTAAAATTGTGAGTTTTTTCTCGTAAATTTGTGATTTTTTTCTAATAAATTTGTGAGTTTTTTCTCGTAAATTTGTGGGGGTTTTCTCTGAAGTTTTACCACTTAAATCTTAGAGAATATTACATTTTTTTTCTCGTAAATTTGATTTTTTTTTTCTTGTAAATTTGTGATTTTTTTCTTGTAAATTTGATTTTTTTCTTGTAAATTTGTGGTGGTTTTCTCTGAAGTTTTACCACTTAAATCTTAGAGAATATTCAAGTTTTTTTCTCGTAAATTTGTGAACTGGAAAACTGGAAAACACTGAACTTGTGTCCTGCAGAATCCAACATGAGGATTCAGTTACAAACATGAAACGAGTTAGAAAGCTAAACTATAAATTCAAAATGAACGGAGACAAGTTCTGTTTCATTGTCGTTTATTTCTTCAAACACAAAGGACAATATTTGATATCTTAAACAAAAGCAATGCTGTGGTGAGCTCAGATTATTGTCAGTGTGTTTGTCAGATTAACATGATCCCAATAACACGTTTTAATCCCCAACCGTTTAAAAACAGATCAAATATTCTCGCAAATACCTGCCACCAGAGACGCAAAGCAACACCTGAAATCCCTCCTAGGACCTGCTAAGAGTGTGTGTGTGTGTGTGTGTGTGTGTGTGTGTGTGTGTGTGTTATATGGACAGGGTTTTGGGGTTGACCACGCGGCCGATGAAGAGCAGCGCCCCCGACGCCTCGTCTCTGATCAGGTAGAGGAAGGGCCGGTCCACTCTGTAGGTCAGGTGGGACGTGGCGGCGCCGGCGTATTGGCTCCCCTCGGGCGCCGTCTCCATAGCAACCTTGTGGCTGACCGTGTTGAGTTTGGGGGGCGGAGTCGAGATCTTCTCCAGCTCCGTGCTCGCCAGCCACTCAGAGAGTCCTGCAGGACGGGACGGGGACAGGAGGGACAACATTAAGTAGACAACATCTCAAAAGAGGCAAAATGTGACGTAAGAAGAACGCCAAATAATATCGTCCATCTGTAGACGCTCAGTGACATCACTTCCTGTCATAAAAGGCTGTTAAAAAAAGAGTTATTTTACAGAAATTTACTGTATTATTTTACTTCGCTTTTCTTTTTTTTCCCTACATTTAGTGCAAATGCTATAAAAAAGTTATTTTTTATACAAATATTAACCATAAAATTAAGGTTTTAACCTGTAAATTAATCTAATGGGACATTATAGATTTTTTTACAGTATTATTTAATTTCTTAATGGCCTTGAATGTTAAATTACAGTGAATTCTATGTAAAAAAAAAAAATCCAAAAAGTACAAATCGTATTACTGAATGTATAATTAAGGAAAAAAATGTTTTACATTAAAACTGCAAATGTTGCCACAACTTCACTTCCCGTCACATTGAAGTAAAAAAAAAACTTTACTTCTTCAGATATATATGTTTTAAATACAGATATTTAGTGTATATTATCTGAAATTTAAAAGTAAATTATCTGTAAAATAACTTATTCACTGTTTCTAAAGGTTCATGTTTGGCAACTTTTGTTGACTTTTCCACGTTTTTAAATACATTTTTCACAGTGTAGTTCCATTATATTCAGGAGAATGTAAACACCTGTATGGCTGATATCTCCAACACTCCAAAACTACAAAAACAGCATGTTTTAATAAACAGCACTGCAGACAAGAGGAAAAACTTTTTGGGTCAGTGTAGCTTCCGATATCATCCAGTTTGCAGACGATGTGATGCTTTATATTACAGCTGCAACAAGCTGAAAATTAATCAGCAACTATTTCAATGACTGATTATGAGAAAAAGCCAAATGCTCTGCTCCTGACAACCACCTCCACCTGCTCCCTCTGCTGCAGCTGCCACTCATCACCTCGTTATGCTGCAGTATTTCTACTCCGCAGCTTCACTCACTCAGCACCAGAACATTTTCCTCTCCGAGTGGTAAACTCGGCCGTGGCTCCTCTGATGAGCTTTCCCTCTCACAGTTTTTTCCTTGTGCTAACACTTTTTCTGTTGTCTTGTCGTGTTATATTCTCGTTTGGACTCAAACCAACAATGTGTGAGTTTGTCCATTAGTTCCTATGGAAGACATGAATCTTTCTCAGGCTCAGCAGGTCACTGCAAATTTTTATTAAATTAAGGAAATAAGGGGATTATTTTCAACAACGGATTAATCCTCATTTGGTGCTCTAATGACTATTTGTGTCAGACTGAGTCAGAATAATGACAATGTTTGTCACCAGACTTATCATTTAGAGTAACAAGGACTGAAATCTGCAAAATGTGTTCAAAATGTGTTCAATATATGTGCAAATTTTGTTTAAAATGTGTTCAAAATTTGTGCAATAATTAGTTTGAAATCTGTTCAAAATTCGAGCAAAATGTGTTCAAAATATGTTCAAAATGTATTCAAAATATGTGCAAAATGTGTTCAAAGTTTTTGCAAAATATGTTCAAAATATGTGCAAAATGTGTTCAAAATGTGTTCAAAGTTTTTGCTAAATATGTTTAAAATGTGTTCAAAATGTGTTTAAAATGTGTGCAAAATGTGTTCAAAAGTTGTACAAAATGTGTTCAAAAGTTGTGCAAAATGTGTATTAAATGTGTTCAAAATGTGTGCAGCATTGCTCTTGGTTGCCCCCTGAGTTGCTGAGACTCACCGAGGTCGCTGAGCAGCGGCAGCAGGTCGGTGGCGTAGCTGAGCTTCAGGATGGGCAGCGTGAGCGACACCTGAGCCGGCAGCAGCGTCATGGACAGGTCCTGCACGAACTCGGCCGTCAGACTCTCCTCCAGCAGCGTCGTGTTGGTCGTCACGGCGTCGGGCAGGAAGATAAACATGCTGACGTCGTTCTGCATCTGGATCTGAGCGATCTGCAGCAGAAACAACAATACATAAAAAATCTCCCCAATAACTTCTATCCATTGATTCATAACTGTGATTGAACCAGACTCCATTCAGAAAACCATCGTTTTAACAGCAGTCTTCTTGTTTTCTTCTTCTTCAGACCTGACAAAGCATCAGTTCAGACTTTTTCCACATCAGCATCATGTTGTTGTTATTTAAGCATCCTTAAGATACATTTATTGGCATTAAATTACAAAAAACAACTTGTTAATGCTTAGAAACCCTAAAAATTGGCCAAATAACATGAAAGCTTCCCTTAATTTAAACCTCGGAACCTAAACTTTTTGTCTTATGTGTTTTGTGTTCCAGTCTCCAGTTGAACAGTTTAACAATCTGTAAAAGAAACTCTCTAATAAATTATACCCATTGATTTACAACTCTGATGAACCAGACTCATTGAGAAAACGATCATTTTAACAGCAGTGTTCTTGTGTAGTGAAACGGCAGTCAACATGTAAAATGGTTTTTGATGTTTTTTGTGCGGTCTTACTAATGACATAAAATGTGTTCAAAAAGTGGAAAATTTGTGCAAAATGTGTTCAAGATATGTGCAAAATGTGTTTAAAATTTGTGCAAAAAGTGTTCAAATTATACCCATTGATTTACAGCTCTGATGAACCAGACTCATTGAGAAAATGATCATTTTAACAGCTGTTGTGTTGTGAAACAGCAGTCAACATGTAAAATGGTTTTTGATGGGGTTTTTTTTGGTGTGTTTTTTAACAAGTTTTAGGGCAGGAAACTCACCGTGCAGCTCAGATCTGAGTCGACCCCCATCTTCATGGGGTAGTTATCCTGTTGCATCATGGGAACGCGGACAGAAGCCCCGCCCTCCAGCTGGAAGCTGTTCATGGCTCCGCCCTGGCTGAAGCGGGTCACCCACTGGCCTGTTGACAAACGACAGCTGAAACATGTGGACGTCTCTCTGAGCCGGCGGTGTGTTGCTGCACGTACCTTTGAAGTAGGCGGCGCTCACGGTGTTGACCCCGGGGGTCCGGGGGAACGCCTTGGTCTGGAACTGCTGAACCTTCCCGCCGGTCTGCTGAGACACCCAGTCGTTGATGTCGGTCTGGTCTTTGGTTCCTCCCTGCAGCGCCTTGGGACGAACGCCATACTGCTGCTCCACCAGCCCGAAGAAGTCCTGCTTCAGACGAAGTCCTGGAGACATTTCACCAGTCGGATTAACCTTCTGAATCCCCAGAGTGAGTTTTATTTAAAGTATCGCCAAAAATCCACCGTTTATTGTAGAAAGAAACTGTCATAACATAGGGTTATGTTGTAACCTTGGTTCTCTGAGACCAGAGATAGTCTCGAGATGATAGAGAACAGGCATTATCGTCCACTTTCCAACCGAACGAGTGAGTTTGGAGTTGACCAAACGAAGGACATGACAGTACTGAGGATATGGATAATATGTAGAGAAAACTGTTTTAGGTCATTTTACATCTTTTTTGGTCACTTTCTGTTTGTTTTTTTGGTCATTTTACGTCTTTATTTCAATCAATCAATCAATCAAACTTTATTTATATTGCACTTTTCATATTTTTTTTTTTATTTTTTGGTCATTTTACATCTTGTTTGCGTCTTTTTTTTCAACTTATATATAACACATGAAAATGAATACATAAATAATAGTGAAAGTGCCATAAATAATAATTAAATAATTATTGTATATAATAGTAACTTAAATAATTGAAATAACCCAAAACACTTTTTTTTCATTAAGTAAGGTTACATATGTACAATGTGAAACATAGAAAAAAGTGACCAAAATGTGTTCAAAAAATCCAAAACTTTTTCAGACGGACAAAATTTCTGTCGGATCACTTCGTTTGCACTAACCAGATAGAAATACAAGTCGTTCAGAGGGTTACGGTTGATGTTTTTGTGTGGAGAGTAAATCACGTTAAATCTACTGTCGATAACGATGTGAAATAAAAACAAGAGGCATCATTGGCGTCGTGCAGGAACTCACGGCGGGCCAGGTAGAGGCGTGCGGCAGTGCTCAGGCCTTTCCCCGGCGCCTTCACCGACAGCAGCAGCTCCTTCAGGGTGTTGTGGAGCTGAGGGTCCTGCAGGGTGTGGTACCTCAGAGCCCTGAACAGCTGACCCTGAGCACTCTCAGAACCACCTGGTAACACACATACACAACTGTTACAGACAAACATTAAAGCTGCAGTTAATTGTAAAACCAAGGTTTTATTCCTCAACTCAACCTTCCTATATGTGAGACAGGTTCTTTATTTCCATTTGCACAAAACTTCTGCTCAGCAAAGATCGGAAATAATATCAAATTGTTTATTTAATTGGGAATAAATCTTAACTAAGAAACATTCATTAGATCTGACTTTAGCTGGCAAATAATGAAACCAAGCAGCTATAAACTGTTTCAGGATGGAGAACAATGCAGAACTGTCAATTTAAGCCAGAGGTCTCAAACTCAAATTACCTGGGGGCCACTGGAGGCAGTATCAAAATGACCAAAAAAAGACACAAAATTACTAAAAAAAGACACAAAATGACAGAAAAAAAGCCTAAATTACTTATAAAAGACACAAAATTACCAAAAAAAGACACAGAATTACCTAAAAAGACACAAAATTCCAAAAAAAAAGCCACAAAATGACCAAAAAAGACAAAAAATTACTAAAAAAAAGGCACAAAATTATTTAAAAAAAGACACAATATGTGCAAAATGTGTTCAAACTTTGTGCAAAATGTGTTTAAAATGTGTTTAAATTTGTGCAAAATGTGTTTAAAATGTGTTCAAAATGTGTGCAAAATAAGTTCAAACTGTGCAAAATGTGTTTCAAATGTGTGCAAAATTTGTTTAAAATGTGTGCAAAATGTGTTCAAACTTTGTGCAAAATGTGTTTAAAATGTGTGGAAAATGTTTTAATTAATAATTATTATTTTTGAATAATTTGCAGTTATTTGTTGTTTCGTAACAAACAAAGTAAGAGTTGAATATAATTTGTCCATCTCTATCGTGTGTGTCTCCAGTTATAAACGGTGTGTGTGTTCAGTTATAAACGGTGTGTGTGTTCAGTTATAAACGGTGTGTGTGTTCAGTTATAAACGGTGTGTGTGTTCAGTTATTAACAGTGCGTGTGTCCAGTTATTAACAGTGCGTGTGTTCAGTTATAAACAGTGTGTGTGTTCAGTTATTAACAATGTGTGTGTGTCCAGTTATAAACAGTGCGTGTGTTCAGTTATTAACAATGTGTGTTCAGTTATTAACAGTGCGTGTGTGTCCAGTTATAAACAGTATGTGTGTTCAGTTATTAACAGTGTGTGTGTGTGTGTCCAGTTATTAACAGTGCGTGTGTTCAGTTATAAACAGTGCGTGTGTTCAGTTATTAACAGTGCGTGTGTTATAAACGGTGTGTTGTGATGCTTGGGGGCCCCTGAGGATCCGGCGTGCGGGGCCCGCTCTGTGTTTGTGTGTCTTCACCCAGAGCGAGCTGCGTCAGCACGGCGGACACGCTGATCGGGGACAGGAAGACGTTGGCGCCGGTTTCGCGGCTCGCCAGAGCGCGGAACAGGTTGTAGCCGAAGTCGGAGGTGGCGGCGGCCATCTTGGTGGCGGGCGTGGTGAAGAGCTCCACGTGTTCTTCCTCGCCGCCCGTCTCCTCGGCGCCCGGGTCCGACTGGAACAGACGGACAGACACTCGCTTCAGGATCTTTGTGACGGATGGAACGGTTGGTTAAAGTCCCAGATCTAACACGCTACTAGCATGAACATCCAACCAGAAGTTTTACGTTACCGAGGAAACAAACACACACACAAACAGACAAACACACAGACAAACACTGCACCAACACAAACTTACTTGGTGGAAGTAATTCATGACATGTGGGAGTGTGATACCTGAGCCTGGCAGCCGATCAGGGCGAGCCCAAACACCAACAGGAAAGTTGTTCGCTTCATCCTGGAAGACAAAAAAACCTCCATGAAGAGTTTTCTTCTGTTTCAGCTGAGATCAACGCTGAAAGAAGTGTCTTTAAATCTAGATGGAGTCTTAAAGGGATGTTTAGTCCATTTTTTAATCCTTTTGGAGTCTTTGTAAGTAATTTTGTGTCTTTTTTTAGTCATTTTGTGTCATTTTTTTTGTCTTTTTTTTCCATTTTGTGTCTTTTTTTAGTTTTTTTTGGTCTGCTTTGTTTTTATGTCTGGGTGTGATGAAGAAGCCATGCTTTGGCGCTTCTGGAGACTCCAGAAAGTTAAAACCAGATGAAGGTTGGTACAGACACGCCCTCTTTATGTTGATAACAGTCAGTGTTTCTCCTGCAGTAAATGTGTTGTTGTGTCCTCTTGTGTGTGGGTCTTGTGCATCCTGGGGTCCTAAACAGTCTGTGAGCTGCATAAATCAGGTCTGAGTGTAAAGCTGAGACTCTTGTGGATCCAATGAGCCCAAAGTTCTTCATGTTGATGATGTTAGTGAGTGAAACTAGAGACCTAGAGCATCCAGAGTGCTGCCATACAATCACACAAAATACACAAATCTACTAAATGTCAACAGAAACCAGATGACAGCAGGATTTCTCTCTGCTGTTACATCAGAGACACCACAAGAGATGAAAACTGAACGTCGTCTTTGTCTCCAAAATCTCCATAAACAATAAATCATCTTCAGAGTTTAATTACAGACGAAACGCCACAAAATTACACAACGAGCTGAAACTTCAACACAAAACATAAACTGACGGCGTCTCGACCACAAAGACTTCACAATGTTTCTATTGTTCCTCTGCACACATCTGGACACACACACACACACACACACACACACACACACACACACACTGTGCTGTCTGAGGGGAAACAGACAGTTTGTTCTGAACTCTCTCCTGCAGCGACTTGTCTGTGAAAGCTGACAGGAATGTTTTCGCTCATCAACGTCTGATATTTCACACAAACTGCACAAATGTTCAGCCAACAGAGTGTGTGTGCAACCCTGGATAACCTGCAGCTGCACACACACACACACACACAGACACACACACACACACACACACAGACACACACACACACACACACACACACACCTCTGCACCTTCAGTCCAGAGACACTAATAATCACTAATAACAGACATATAATCACTAATAAAGACTAATAATCACTAATAACAGACATATAATCAATAATAACAGACATATAATCAATAACAGGCTGCTGTGGTTCAGCTCTGTTATATAAAGTCTGTTGGCAGAAAAACTCAGACGGAAAAACTGAGCAGAAACAACCGTCACTGAGTGGAAACATTCAGAGTGTTTCTGGAGCTGAAATCAAACAGGAGAAACTACAACTAATACACCTCAAACACAGCTTAGTTTCCTCTTCATGACGTTTCTAAAATATTTCATTTCATTTACAAACAGCAGAAATCTGTAACAGACTTCAGTGATCATCAGGATTCTGCCTGTTTTTCTCTGTAATCTCCCCAAAGTGTCCCAATAACTTGACATGCTGCAGTAAAAGAGCTGTGAGAGCTGTATTAATATTAATATTAAACATGTTGGTGTTGGAGGATGGTTTCTCTGCAGGTTCATCAAACTACAATCTTTCTGCTTCTTTTCCGACTCTGAGCTGGAAAATCATTTTTAATCGAACAGCTCTGTGACATCACAGAGGAGAAAGTTGTGCGTAAAAAAAGCGCAATAAAAGTGAAACAAAGCGCATTTAGAGCGGACTCACCTCTCCGCAGGTCCAGCACGGTCCAGGTCCACGGTCCGAGTCCACAGTCCACGTCTCAGAGTCTGTCTGACGCCTGCAGCGGAGCGCGCCCCCGCTGCTGCCAGCAGAGCGACGGGAGCGCGCAACGCGGAGGTGATGATTTAAGATGACAGAGAAGAAGAAACGTGTCTCTGCTGTCGTCATCATCTGTGATTTGACTTCATTTAACTTTTATTCTTTTATTCTTTTATACTCTCAGCTGTTTCTACACTTTTTAAGACGAATATTAATCTGAGGCTGAACCAAGGTTATAATAGTTTTGGATTTTTCATCAGTTTAAGTTTTAATTTCGCTGTGATTTTTTGTTTTCAAATTCAGTTAGTTTTAATACGGTTTTAGAGTGAGTTTGCTAGTTTAGTTTAGTTTTAGTTTAGTTTTTATTAGTTGTAGTTGTTTTGTAATGGGGTATTTGTTGGGTCCAGATTCAATAAAGTCACAATAAATGTTTCCTTTATTTCCTTTGTCTGATCCATCTCAGCCCCAATACGTTTATTAAGTCATAAAACCAGATAGATGAAATAGATTTCATATCAACCAAAAAGGTTTAAAAGTTGACATTTTCACTATAATTTTATTTAGTTTTAGTTAGTTTTGTAACCACAAAATACAGTTTCAGTTAGTTATCGTTTTTTACATTTATTTCAGTTAACGAAAATGTTTTTTCAATTCTAGTTTTCGTTATTTTGTTGGTTTTCGTTAAATATAATAACCTCGGGCTGGACAGCTGTCTCCAGACTTTTATGACTGGCCTGGCCCACATTTGGTGCCAAATTCTGACTGTTATCAACATAAAGTGGGCATGTCAGTAAAGAGGAGACTCGTGGAGACATGTAGAACCTGTTTTATTCAGATATCTGGAGGTCAGAGGTCAGTGGACCCCTTCAAAAATGGGCGTATCATATCAGTTGTTCTGTCTCTTTGGAGCTTTACTTCCCCTCCTTCCTGTCAGATATCAGGACATGTTTGGTCCCGATGGATTCCTCAGATCGTACTGTAGCTTTAAAACAGAGATCCTGACAGACGGGATGTTGAAGAGGTCCAGCAACTCTGTAGAAAAAACCTCTAAGGGCCTTTGGATCCACTGTGAGGACGACTTGGGTCCCCACAAGAATCTCAGTGGTTCCTCACAAGAACAATAAACCCATAAAAGGCGAAAAACAACTTTTTGGCTGAACTTTGTCTCTGAGGCACCAATGAAGGTTTGTGTTGATTGTAGATTTCAGACTAAAGAGTCGGAGTCAGATCTGACTGTGCTTTAATCATCTCAAAGTCTTTAATTGCATGTTTTTCTCTATAAAGGCATATATTACCAGAAATATGAAGAGTAACTCTGTGAAAAGAGCAAAAAGTTTTCCTTTTCCCAAGCGAATCCACTTCAAGGGTTAACTTCCCTCAAACAAATCCAAAGTACAAAAACTGTTCAACACAAACACACTTTTTTTTTGTGTCAACATTTTATTTTCCAGAACTGAATATCAAATTAAAATCGTCACATTGTAGATAAAACATCTGCATGAGAAAAATAAAGAACATCAGAAAAGAATATTGGGTGGAATTGAATGAAAAGTTTCTTATTTCAGATTTCAGTGAACTAAAACTAAAATTCCTTTTGAGCGACACAAAAAAACGCTGGTGTTGATCACGTCTCAATCTCCTGGAGAGGAAAAGTTTGACACTTTGTGAAAATACGCTTCTTTGATTTCTTTCTTATAAAGTCCCGCCCACAAGATTCTGCTCAACAGTTTATAGATTTACAAACAAAGCTTTTAGGTTTAGAAATAAGATTTTGGATTCAAAAGCAAACTTTTGAATTTTCATCCAGAATTTGGGGATTTTAACAAAAAAAAAAATTTTTTGATTTGTTTTGGATTTAAAAACAATCCATTTGATTTACAAACAAAATTTAGGATTCAAAAAATAATAATAATAATCAAAAAATTTCGAAAAATTTAGGATTTACAAAGAAGTTTTACAATTAAAATTTTGGAATTTGCAATAAAATAAAAATAGATTTTTTTACAAAAAATAAAATAAAATAAAAAAATTTAGGATTTACAATTAAAATTTTTGAATTTTAAAAAAAAAGTGGAATTAAAAAATAACAGTTTTGATCTGCATTAATGCATTTTTACCTGCATTTAAACCTTTTTTGATTGCAGTATAAAATCTGTTCTGTTTAATTGCATAAAAAAGACACAAAGTAGTGACATAATCAATTAGATATGAATTGCTCTTTATGCTAAGCTAAGCTAACGGACTAGCTTCACATTTACCTGCAAACATGAAAATTAAATCAAACTTTTTAATGAAACTCAGCAAGAAAAACCAACAAGCGTATTTCCAAACTATTCCTTGAGATGAACCCTTCAGGCGTCCACAGGCTGCAGCTGCTCCGTCTCACCAGCGGGGGCGCTGCACGCCGCCGCCGCCGTCACGCTGCACGACCTGTTGCCGTGTTCGCTGTCTATGTCTGTTTTCAGGATGTTCTCCGCCGCCGGCTGGTCGCTCATGGTGCTGTTGCGGCTCGGGTCGTCGTTGAGCATGGGGTCGTCGTCGGGGGCGGGGTTTGTGACGACGCCCATGAAGAGCGGGGTCAGCGAGGCGTCGTCCACCAGGGCGAAGAGGAACGGGGAGTTCACGGCGAAGAGGGAGACGGAACGCATCGAGGTCACAACGGTGGCGGCGGACGCCTCCACGCCCTCCTCGCTGAGCTCCACGGTGCTGGCGTGGCGGACGCCCGTCACCCTCAGAGGCTCGTCGGAGATCCCAGAAAGGTTCGGCGCCGAAAACAGAGAGCCGAGACCTGAGGAACAACCAGAGAGAGAAAACAAGGCCGTCATCGTTTGGAGACCATCGTTTCTAACCTTTTCTCCACAGATCGGCACATTCAGGATAAACTTTTTTAGAGGAGCAGAGTTCTTCTTTGGTCACCAGAGTTGGTTTGAGTTTTCACAGCAGCAGAAAACAAACGGACAATCGGACAAAACCACAGAGTTCATCTAGAGAACAATACATTTGTGATTGCTTTTCATAAATTTGTGATTGTTTTCCAAGTAAATTTGAGAACTAAAAAAGACACAAAATTACCAAAAAAGATGTCAAAATAATCATAAAGACAGAAAAGGGGGAAAAAAAACCACACCATAAAATTACCTAAAAGACCCAAAAATGACACAGAATTCCCAAAAAGGACACTAAATAAACAAAAAGGACACTAAAGAAACAAAAAGGACACTAAAGAAACAAAAAAAGACGTAAAATGACCAGAAGAAGATTTAGAAACTTCTTCTGTCCGTATCATGTGTTTTTAACAGTCTCACCCATGGTGGTGAGCGCCTCCTGGAGCTCCTGGCGGTACTGCAGCTTCACCTTGGGGAGGTTGACCTGCATGGTCCTCTCCGGAGGTAAACGCCTGAACAGGTCTGAGATGTTCAGCCTGGGAAGCACCGACGACACGTTTCCTCGGCCCGACAGCGGCATGACGATTAACAGGCTGGTGTTTCCTTTGAAGGGAAAACATGCCACCTGGAGAAGAGACAAGGACTTTAAGGTCTTCCACATCTAAAGCCTGCTGGACTCTCTCTGTCTCCTCTGGTTTGGTTTCTTTCTGTTAACACTTAGTCTGTTGGACAGAGTCTGACCCTTCTTACACTTTAATGTGTTGTTGGTGAGTTTTAAATCCTTGTTCACACTTTGTTGTTTGTGTGTGTTCTGTGATGGTCTGACCATATCTGGATCTTAACTTCATCGTTAAAAACATTTTTCATCCTGCTGCTTCCTGCTGCTTCCTGCTGCTACCTGCTGCTACCTGCTGCTACCAGCTGCTACCAGCTGCTACCAGCTGCTGGTACAGCTGCTGCTGCTACTCTGAGAACAGAGAAACTCGAGTTTTTCTTTCGTCCACCAGGGTTGGTTTGAGTTTTCACGGCAGCAGAAACCAAACGGTCCGTTTGGTTTCTGCTGCTGTGAAAACTACAAAATCAGACAAAACTACAGATTTCATCTAAAGAACAAAGCTATCCACCTTATCATCACAAACCCAGGACTTTCACCGGGAGATGTAAAAAAGGACGTCAAAACAGACATAAAATCACCCAAAAGAAAATGTTAAATGATCAAAAAAAAGAACCCCATAAAATTAAAAATAAAGACACAAAATTACTGAAAACAGACTAGAGAAACAAAAAAAATGCAAAATTACCAGAAAGTACACTAAAGAAACAAAAAAGCCTAAAGCCTAAGTCAAAAAAGACTAAAAATTACTATAAAGACACAAAAGGACAAAAAGACCCATAAAATTACCCCAAACGACCCCAAAATTATCATAAAGGATGTCAAAATTATTTAAAAAAACAACAACAACAAAAAACAATTGTCATAAAAGACCAGAAAGGCTTTAACTGTCTCCCATCAGATCAGTGTTGGTGTCCATGTTTGACCAAAGGTCAGCATGTGATTCAAACATCTCTTAACTTCCTGCATCAGGTTTTTACTGAACTATGTCACTTCCTGTAGTCACGTCGTCCTCCTAACTACTTCACTTCACCATTTACATCATTTATTTCCTCTTTAAACTCTTTTAGAGCCCAACCAGGAACTGTTTGACCTCAGAGGAGTGTTTCAGTGTTTCAGGCCAGAAGTTGCCCATATTTCAGCGTTACCATGGAAGCGTGTTGCAGTGTTACCTGGGCTTCCAGTTCCTGGTCGTCCAGCAGGCGGAGCGGGTAGTGAGCTGACTTCATCATGTCCACAGACACAGAGTTCTGGCTGTCCAGGTAAAAGACTCCCTTCGACGTCCCCAGAGGGTCAAAACGTGTCTGCCACTCACCTGACGAACACACAACGATCAGATCAAATGACCTGGTGATGACACGTATCACTTGTTCTAACTTAACCCTTTGATGCACAACATGGTCTAAAGTGACCCCACTGAGTTTTTATGTTCTTTTTCTTTGTCATAAAGTAATTTCATCATTCAGTATTGCAGGTTTTCCTCAAATAACTTGTTTTTGATCATCATACGTGCTAATTTTTTGTTTTCATTTCTTACTTTTTGAATAAAACCCCTATTTTTATCATTACTCTTCTAATGCAAAAGGTCATTTTAGACCCATGTTGTACATTAGAAGGTGTTTATATATTGTCACCAATTTAATGAAAATTTAATGACCTGATTATTATTTTTTTCATTTTGACTTACTGGTTCAACATTTTGAACACAAAAAAAATACAAAAAACACATAATACAACTCATACAATACAATACAAACACATCTTACAACTCTTTTAAAGTTAAACCTTCAAAATAAGACAAAGATAGTTACACATATACTCACATTGTTAATTTAGTGAATCACTTTTTGTATCACTACACTAAGTATGAAAGGAAAAATGGATATAATGATCTGTTGTATTAAAAATAAAAATGATATTCAAACACACAGCAGCATGAAATAACATGGGGAATGAATGAGGGTAATTTTAGACTCATATTGTGTATTAGAAGGTGTTTATATTTTGGGCATCAAAGGGTTAAACTTATTGCAATGGGAAAACATCTCTGTTGTATCTTTGGTGTGGTAGTTTTACCTTTAAAGTACACGGCGTTTAAGAGCATCAGCACCACGTCATGTGAGATACTTTCCATAAAGTTGGGGATGTGACCATTGGTGGCGTTCTCCACCCAATGGTTGACCTCGTCCACAGAGACCAGAGGGACAGGAGACGACCGGTACCTGGAGAAACACACAACCTCATGATTCTCTGCAAGACGCACCACTATAAACACCAACTAAAGGTTACTTTCCCTCATCCTCCATGTCTGAAAAATGTCAAATATAATCTGGAGGAATTTCATCACCTTCTGCAGGAGCTGTGTCTGGATGTTACAGCACTGATACAGCAGTGTGAAGCCAAAATAAAGAGATTTATCTGTGATTTAATGTGAGTAAATGGATCTAAAGAATGCTGAAATAACTACAACATGATGCTGATGTGGAAACAGTCTGAATTGATGCTTTGTCAGGTCTGCAAGAACACAAGAACTCCGCTGTTAAAATGATGGTTTTCTGAATGGAGTCTGGTTCAGCAGAGCTGAAGTTATTAGGGAGTTTATAAATATATATATATATATATATTGTTGAACAGTTTAAGGAGTTTTTAAGAGACTGGACCACAAAACAAATAAGACAAAAAAAATGTACAAGACAAGAAAAATTTAGATAGTTTAAGGTTTAATTTGAAGGATGCTTTCGATTTTCAAATTTGGGCCAATTCTTAAGGGTTTTTAAGCACCAATCAGTTTGGAGTCTGGTTCATCAGGAGATTCTCAACACCTGGCAGATTTCTGCACTTTCCTAGGAAATACTGCTTTACTTGCTCAAATTTTAAACTCCATTATCTTCAGTAGAGTAGAGAGCTCCACCACCTGAGGATCACATGACCACCTGACCCCACCAGCTGCTCCCCGTTAGCTCGTTAGCTCCCCCAGTATATATGTGGCGCTCATTCAGTGCTTCTTAAAGCTTGTTCGACCAGTGTCCAACTGTTTGTTGGGTGCCTGACTGTTTTCAGTCATCTACCTTTGGTCTCAGTCGTCTAAAATTGGGTCCAAACTTTGAGGAGCGTTTTACTGAAAGCTAACTGTGTGTTTATGGCTGGTTTGTAATGGATACCTGGCCAGAGAGTCCTCAACAAAAGACAACTTTGCTTCAAATCCTGAGAAAAGAAAGAAAGAAGGGAGAGAAAATGGAAAAGGTGGATGAGACGAATGGTGCATGAAGTCTATAATCGGCCACCAGTCCGACCCTCATCAGCCCTCACCTGGCCTCAGGTACATGCGCGCCGCCACCTCCAGCGACGTGTTTCTGAAATGAGGTAGGAGGCCTCCGAGCACGTGATGGTAACAGGGCAGATGGCGAGCGTGAAGGCTCTGCAGCAGCAGCTTCTCCGTCTCGTTGCGAGCACCTGAGAGGAGAAGTTCAGTCTGATCAAACTGTTTTTTTTTTGTTAAATGCATGTATTTCTTCAACCCTTTGATGCAAAATAAAGTAATATACACCATTTTTTCAGCAGTACCAGTGCTACCAGAATAAATGGTTCTGTCATATGTCACATGAATGTGCAAAAAGTTATATAACCCTGAAGACAAAGAAACAAATAAAGCGAAATTTTAATTTTACAGAAATATAGTAAAACCACACACAAAAACATTAATGTAGTGGTCTTTTTCAACTGAATGTTATATTTTTAGGTCTTGGAGAAAACAAATAAACACAAATTTACATATACTACAAATAATTTGAGAGGTTTTTCTCAAGAATAGCTCAACTGTGCTACACTCCAAAGCAATTCCTTCAAAGTGTTCTAGTGTTTTAGTGACATTTTGCCAAGCAAAACTAATTGTTGTTACTTATTTTACTGTAACAAATCAACTTTCTCAAAGACCCTCTAACATGTCGCTTTACTTGTGCAAACATTTCTGGAGGTAGTTATAGTTATTTGTGAGACTTTAGTGGTCATGACTCCCCAGAAACAACAATCTTGAGGGTGACAACAGAAGTGGTCTTGATTTCTCAGCCGAATTAGGAAATGGGAATGTTATCTTGTCAATGAAATGAAAGATGCTGACCCAAGGTGAGCTGAGCGAGGGCCAACGCCAGGCTGAGCGGCGACAGGACGACGTTGGGCTGCTGTGGACCAACAGGGAGATTCTCCAGGATCTGTAGACCCAGACGCTCGATGGCGCCCCCTATCGCCCTGCGATCCTCGCGGTTGAACAGCCGCCCTCGTCCTGCACAGCTGTGAACTTCCTCCTCCGTCTCTGTCTCCTCGTCGTCCACAGGACTGGAGACATCAGGAGCTCCTGCACTGGGCTCCTCCTGAGGACAGACAGCGGTCACTCTCTGAAGAAAGATTACAGGGATAACGGCCCGAACTGAGCCGGTACTCACCAGTACATGAGTACCCTTGGTTATATTAACAGGCTGATATATACAAAAAACATGTTATATATCATGATTTTTGGACGGAAACCAAACAATAATATGGAAAATCAAACATTTAGCAATCCAATATTGCCTGAATAGAATGATCCTTTGTTTTAAAACCACATTTTTAAAAAGTTGAATCAGTTTCCTTAGATCAAATCTTTGGGATCATCGCTACAAGACAAATGTATAAGACCCACACGATGGTCATGTCCTGCATCTTTTTAATTAGGATACTGGCCTCCGATTCAGGCACTGGATAACAGTAAATATTCCCTTTAGTGCAAAAAGAAACAGAAGTTTACTAGACTGAGGTTCTTCTTACAGTCAGTCCCGGACAGCAGAGACAAAGCAGGAAAAGAAGAAGACACAGCTTCATTTCCAAACAACCAGCCTGAAAAACACAAAGAGAAACTGTTAACCATAAGAGGACAGTTTTATTTTTGATCACTATCACATATTAGGACTGAAGACAGCTTGAACACAAAAAATACTCAATATTCCCAAAGTTTTTGGGAGTTTTTGGGATTGAAAGCAGTGACACATCAGCTCGACGGTTGCCCATTGTAGTGTTTGTGGCGTGTCAGCACAGTGTTTTTTGTGGCTTTTCAGTCAAATAAGCAATACTGTTGAATTCACTTAGTTCAGACTGAGGTCTGTCTGAATACAGTAACCGCCACCTGATGGTGTGACAAGTTATTTCCCCTCATACATTTGCAGAATGTACATGCTCATCGGCCATCACCTGTAGTCTCTTTAATGTGTTAACTATTTGGCCCAAACACAGGCAACTTAGGACAATGCAACAGTCAGCCTTCATCACCATTATCAGTTTGGTTTATCAGTTAGAAGTTATGTATTCCAGATTCAGTCCAAGTAATAAAACCAGTAACACCAGTCTCTTGGTTGAAAGAACCGGGGTTTGACCCTCCATCTCCCCTCCGTCCCGTCAGACCACCTGTGTGACTTTAAACATTGCATTGGCTCTCAGCCTTCGTTGGCGCTAGTTATCACTCTTCAGACAAATTGTCTATTTAACTGACACATATTCTCATCCCAAATCGTAACGGCTTTGACGCCTTATAAATTGGTTTCTGAGGTTTTAGAGACAGTTAGTCACACTCTGGTAGTTACATGTATAGTGGCTTTTCAAAATAAACTTCCATGTTCACAGAAAATAGTTAAGTTGACTAATGTTGGGTAAAAGAGCAGATTTGGGCTTAAGAACAACGAGTGGGCCTGGTCACGTAGGTTGACTCCAAATAACAACATTGGCTCTTGGTTCCACACAGGTCTCCTGGGTCAAAGTCTGGGGTTTGTTTGAGCCATCCACCTCCACTCTTGCCCACCTGAAATGGACATTGGCACTCTTTGTATTACGTCCGTCTCTCTAAGCGTCTAATACCACCACGGATGGGTTTACATTGGAGTCGGTGGGAAGTCTGGTGGGTTGTTATCTGATGAGTGGGAGTGGTTGGGACTAATTGCCACAACATCTGATTTGGTTTGAATTCAGTGTGTAAAGAACAAGAGAATCAAAACTTAATTTCATGGCAATCCATCCTATTGTTGCCAAGATATTTCAGTCTAGACCAAAGTGTTTGGTTGACTCTCCATAAAGCATCAATTGTTTTTCACAGTGGTGATATCAATCAATGTATCTGTGTATCAGTCCTGCAGCCTTGGAGTCACTTGAGGTTTCAGATATGGCTGCCATGTTTACCTGCAGACTAAAGGTTACTGTTTCAGAACCTTTTTTGGCTGAGCTAATACACTGAATACACAGAACACAGAAAACATTGAACTACATGAACTATAGGACTCTAGCAGCACTGTATACGAGACGAGGTTCAGCTTCATGTCTGTACGTTTGGATCTATAGTCGTATCTTCTCTTCATTATATTTTTGCAAGCTACAGATTATTTTAGCAGTGCTGAACCTGACCGGCGGATCTAATCTCTCTCTCTCTCTCTCCAGAAACCGATTCAGAACTTGGTCACCAAAGGCTGTCGGTGAATTCAAAGATGGTCTGAACTCACCTGGCTCGTGTCTGATGTGGAGGCAGGCGATGAGAAAGACAAAGAGGTTAAAAGAAGAGATGATTTAAATAAGAGTAAAGGCAGATATGTTCAACCTTCACTAGGCTGGACGGCGTAGTGGCTGGACTCACCAGCTGCCGCCCCCCTGACGGCCGGTTAATCATCAACCCTGACTGATCATGGCTGTACGTGTAGCCACTCAAAATAAAAATAAATAAAGACATAGACTTTCTGAGAGATGTTGGTTTCACCAATCAAAATATTTGACTGTAAAGATGCTTCTCAATGAGACAATTTAATTAATTCTTGAGCATTCTCAAAGTAAACTGATTTATTACAAGTAGTTACTGTGAAACACTATTTACTCCAAAATATACAGTGCTCACTTAAAGGAAAAGCTGTCATTTAAAAAAATCATCCGTTCTCAATGGATCTTCCATTAATTATGAAGCTGAATTCACCAAGGCCTCTTGGAGGTCAGTTTTACCCCACTGATGATGTGTTGAGAACAGAAAAATCTCTCACATTTCTCAGTCCAAACAAGGACAAAAGTATAACTGGATGTCTTTATCATGCTATGATAGTAACCCTTTCTATGTAACAATCATGAACTAGAAGATTAGTAATTATAATAACGAGGTATTTTATCGTTACACTTATGGTAAAGTTATGAGATCATGCTGAACCCAAGCTAAACTAATACAAACTAAACATCTGAAGTGTGGAGTCCCACAGGAGTCGATACTGGGACCAATTTTGTTTTCACTCTATATTCTTTATATTCACATTGTACATTATGCTGATGACACACAGCTTTATGTCCCAGTAAAACCTACTAGCACCCAAACCTTTATAGCCTTATAAATTGTCTGGTAGATATATTTTTTTAATGGATATCAGCTAAATTATTATTTTACGCAGATAAAACTGAGATTGTAACACACTGGTTGGACGGTTGTTTCACATGCCCATGTCATCCTTCTGCTAATAGTGTATAATAGTTATATTCATTTCCAGATTTTAATGTCCATTTTATGGTTATTATGTTTAATAAAAGTAACTGACCTTTTTTTTCATGTAAAATTAGCATTGATCTTTGTGAATTGGATTGTCTTCATAACATATTGCAGAAAAAGGTGCCGATTTAATTTAAATGTGTGTAAACACAACAGAAGCACTGAGACGCTTTGTGGCGCTTTGACAATAACACGGTTTCTTCTTGTCTGTGCAGGTTTAGCTACCGAAAAAATTCACACAGATTCAGATTCAAACTGTTTTGTGCGCTGACTCGTCCTCCAGTTTTCCGTGGCCTCATGGCGCTCTACACATACATTCAGCACACAGCGTGGGCGTGTATTTGTCTTGTTCTGACCGCCTGGTTCCAGCCGTACGCCCCCACAATTCAGCTCTGTAACAAACAGGGGCCTTCCTCCACCTCCATTCACCTTAATCCTCCTGGTTTCACAACAAATCAGTCACTGAGACTCACAGTGAGTTGTGTCGGTCTGATTTCTGACATGGGAAGTTTGTCTTTAGAATCTGTTTTGGTCCTTGTTCAGGTGAACACAATGACACACATTCTGCATAACTGTGTGACTCTTTCAATCTGAAGAGAGAACAGTTAAGACTAAACACTACCATCATATGAAATCTGACAAGCGTTTCACCAGATGAGAACAAAGAAACATTTCTTCCAATTTGTTCTTCCAACTTTGTGTCAGCAGTTTTTGGAAAGTATTTTCTGGCATCTCAATCCACAAAGTCAGTTCCATGAAAGAAATGGTTTAGCTTGGTTTGGAAAAACGTGGCCTCCTTTGGGATGAGCTGGAAAAGGCCAGTGTCCAGGAGCCAATCCCTGCAGCAGGATAAACATCTGGAGGCTGTTAGAGCAGCACTTTCATAAACATCTGGACGTTCAGGTGTTCATTTCAGAGCCAGACTCAGGTGGACTCAATGTGTTAATAAAGTAAAACCCATCCAGCTCCACCCACACAGTCTGCTACCTGACTTCCAGTAATAACAGATTCTGTTGCCAGCTGTGCGCGCTCGCACACACACACACACACACACACACACTTTTATACTGTACACACACCCTCTTCACTCTGTAACCTGTGCTGAGACATCAGATTTATTGTGTTCAGCTGTAATTTTAACTGTCAGATGCAGAAAATGCTTTGCAGGTTCCAATAAAAGCATTCCAGTGGAATCATTACAATTATTGGATTTGCTTGCAGGGTTGAAAAAAATCTGGATTTTTTTTTTTTTTTCTTTAACTTTTTTTACCTTTGAGCATGGAAGAGAACTGCATACACATAAGAGGCAATGCACTGTTCATTCCTATGAAAGTTACTTAGTGGTGCATGAAACCAAAAAAGTTAAACTTCAGTATTAAAAAAAATCAGATCTTCTGTGGCTCTTCAGCAACTTTTGGGCCCATAAAGCATAAAGACCAACTTTCAGTTATAGAATGATAATTAAAGCCCACATAGTGTGATGGCCTGTCAAGCTTTGAATAAGTTTTGATCCCAAAGGCCTTATGATGGTGCTGACCTAGTTTAAGGTCTATCAAGTTAAACCTCTACGAGGAGTTTAAAAGTATGTGGCGTGGAAATGGCGAAAAACGATGGAAAACGCGACTTTCGATCCAAGATGGCCGACTTCCTGTTGAGTTTGTATATTGGCCCAAGAGGTGGTGCGTCTCTCCATGATACATATGTGTACCAAATTTTGTTCGTTTACGTGAATGTTCCCCATAGGGTGCTGCTCCATTTAAATGTTCTAGGGGGTGCTACTGAGTCATTTTGGTACGCCCATTTCTGAGAACAATGAAGTACATAAATTCTCACCAGGATTGACGTATGTTCCAAGTTTGGTGAGTTTTTGAATATGATAAAGCCCCAAAAAAAGGCGTTTCATTTGAGAGAATAATAATTCCTTCAATTTCAACTGCTCAGGACCCAATAAAAGGATTTAATCACACGGCTCTTGCTGACCCTAAAAATGTTATCAGACCAAATGAATAGTCTTAAGAATTTTAGTACACAAAGTGCAGTGCTCTTTTGTGTCCACCAGGTGTCAGCAGAGGATTAACTGAAGTCTTAACTCTGTTGAGGTCTGTTCAGGTCTTAATCAAATTAAACTTTATCTGCATCATGTTTGGATCAGGCTGCCAAGGCATGATCAGAGTAACGTCAACAACATAATATATATTATCATTTACAAATATATGACACATTTCAGATACATGCAGTTCAAAGTGCTCTACATATAGTACAAAAAAGCAAAAGTTTCTGTTAAATTTAGCAGTTTTTCGCAGCACTAACCAGTCTAAATAACCAGTTTATTGAACACTAACCAGTTTAAGCTACTAAACTACTGTTATGTCTATGTAACAGGTTTACTGAATACTGAGCAGTTTCAGCTACTAGTTCTTCTGAGCACTAACCAGTTCAATTAATCAGTTTGCTGAATATAACTTATTCAATTACCAGTTTACTTATATCTTATATAAACAAGTAACACAAATTAGTTCCCAGTGAACTGACCAGTCTACTGATGTCTAAATGAATCAGTTAATCATGAATATTCCAGTCAAATAAACCAGTAACACTAAAAGGAAATCTTTTAAATTTAGTAAAAGTAGTAATAATACAGTGTAGTTAAAACTCTGTTACAAGTTGTTATTATTTTAAATTGACGTAAGTAAAAGTGCAAAAGCCTTAAATCATAATTTACTCATGAAGCAGAAAAATGTAGATAAAAGTTTGGGGTTCTAATAATTGTAATCTATAAATGACATGCAAATGATTGTTTGTTGTTTCTATTTTGTATGAATAATTTTAATATGTAAAGTAAGTTATCAAATAAATGTAGTACTTTAAAAAGTAAAATATCCATCTCTGAGATTTAGTGGAGTACAATTAAAGACATAATGG
The DNA here is from genome assembly GCF_030273125.1 of Centropristis striata. Lineage (NCBI taxonomy): Eukaryota > Metazoa > Chordata > Actinopteri > Perciformes > Serranidae > Centropristis > Centropristis striata. The sequence continues at coordinate 1,459,077 of NC_081531.1, read as the reverse complement.
AAATACTTAATTTAAAAAACTATTTTTTATACTTAAGTCCAATCAGTGATGCAGTGGGGGTATACCCAGGAATAAAGTGGCATACCCAGGAATAAAGGGTATACCCAGGAATAAGGGGTATACCCAGGAAAGCAAAAAAGAAATTAGAAAAAAAAGAGACAGCATACATTACCAAAGTAGAAATACAGCATATTTAAAATATTTAAGAAGTGAAGAAATATATAATTATTTAATGTCCCTGTGAAAGACAGAAATCAGAAAAGTTAAGGAGTTCACATTTGAATTATCTCGAGGACACTTGATTAGTCACATTCCTGAAATTTTATGTTTAAATATGCAAATATTCTATTATTCTATTAAATGTGCTAATTTACAAACATCTTCCAAACAGGAATGTGACCATTGGATAAAACCACCTACAGAATGTCCCTGAAAGAGACACGTACCAACCAGGATGAGACTCAAAATTACCACAAAGAAACAAGAAACAACCATAAAAAGACGATGTACAGATACAACACAGCTGTGAAGACACTCAGACACATGACTGCTCAGTTGTCTCATAATCCACTGATGGGTAAATTAATTAGTATTTCTTTATTTTGACATGATGGGAAATATCTGAAGTGTAGGTTTTGTGGACGGACACACCTCCCGTCTCTCTGACAGAAGCTCTTTGTGAGACTCGGCTGGTGGCGGTGAGACTTCATAATAAACACAGCAGGACAGAGACTGAACAAACATCCACAGAAGATGAGAGCGAGGGAAGGTGAGAAGAGGGATCAAGAGAGAGTAAATGAACAAGGATGAAAAGAAGGAAAAGAAGTTTACCTTTAATTTCAGTGACCTCACCAGACTTCTCTCTTTACCTTTTGTTTAGTTTGTTTACAGGTGATTTTATTGATCCTGCTCAGAGTTGTGAGTGTGTTCTTAAGTTATCCAGATGTGAACCAGTCTGCTTTACTGGCGTTGTCTCCAATACGCAGTTAATTGTATAGTTTTCTATTTTTGTATAAGTTATTTTGACAACAATGTCAAAGAGTTGTCAAAATGTTAAAAACATAGCAAAGCACATTCCAGCAGCAAGACGGTTCAAAGTCAACACTGCTGAGCTGGCTAGCTAAAAAACAGCTAAAAACCTTTACATAAAAGGAACAAAACAAGTAACTTTAGCTAAGTTAACACTGATTAGCTAGCTAACAAAAAGTTAGACAATCCAAAGTGCTTTGTTTAAAAGCAACAAAACAAGTGAACTTTCTAATGTTAGCGAGCTAAGCAATGTTTAGCCTAACATGAGACAACTCAAATCAAGATAATTTAAGTTATTTATATAAAAGAAACAAAACAAACAGCATTAGCTAAGTTAACACTGATTAGCTAGCTAACACTAAGTTAGACAATTCAACATGCTTTATATAAAAGCAACGAAATAAGTGAGTTTTCTAATGTCAGCAAGCCAAATAATGTTAATTTAGATGATGTTAGACAATTCAAATTAAGACAACTTAAAGTACTTTACATTAAACAAAACAAGTAATGTAAGCTAAGTTAGCACTTCTTTGCTAGCTAACACAAAGGTTGACGATTCAAAGTACTTTACATAACCAAGCAGTGTTAACTTAGTTAACATTAGACAATTAAAAGTGAGACCATTCAAACTGCTTTTCATTAAAGACAACAAGTAACGTTAGCATGACTTTACTAGCTTATATTAGACCTGGCGACATCATTTGGACCCATTTGGATGTTGGATTGTCCGTCTCCATATACAGTCTATGGGCTGAAAATACAAAGTGGTCGTCGGTTTTGTCTACAGAGTTCAACATCACGAGGACTTTTTACTACATATATCGTTCCACTTTACAGCTGCCATAAAGAATAATTTACTGTAACGTCATTATCTTACATTAAATTGTAACAAACAAGAGCACCATAAGGATTTTCTCCACATATCCATGTATGACATTTGAGTGCTATGGTTAGATTAGTTATTGACAACTTTGCTTAACAAATGCAATATAATATAACAGGACGTAGCAAACCAGCTAATATTACCTACTGGTCCGACAACAAGACGTTCAGCTCGCATCTGTCTGCAGACTTTTATTTCACAGAGCTGTAAGCTCTAACTCTAAAAGTCAGACCGAGATTTACTCTCATCCAGCTGCCTCTTGCTCAGTCACTCTCTCCTTCTGTCTTGTGGTTCCTCTCCATTATTCCCTCTTCATTTTATTTGCATCCATCAAAATGTCTGCAGAGGCTGCTGAACTGGTTCTGTTGCTCACCAGGTGCTGGAGCTGGTACTGAACCATAGGACATCAGAGCCAAGAAATCAGGAACTTTTTTCTCTATAAAATATGAACCAATTTCACCAAATCAGTGACAGAGCTAGTTCTTCTACTTTCAGTTGCAAATAAATGATTAAACATATAATCTGTCTCTCATTACAGTTAACGAATAACTTGCAGAACTGTTGTATAAAAGCAATATCACACAGTGTTGGCAGATTCTTTTCACATCTCTGGTGTTTAGAAAATGCTCCTGATTTGCACGCCAAGATTAAACAAATGTAGTTAGTAATTCAATCAAACATTACAGCAGCGGTCACTAACACACCCCTTAAAATTTTTCTGTCTAAACTAAATATGAATTAAATCAAATAAAACATTGATGTCCATTCAGAAAAGACAAACTTATGTGTCAGGAGACGGGATGCACTTTGTTCCACCACATTTCCTATTTCTAATTAATATAAAAGTACTTGTAACACATGTAGTAACTGAATGCCTTTAGAGTCTTTATCAGCCGACTTCAGATCTTTGCTGCTTCAGAACAAACTGTGAACTGATTTGTTGAATTTGTGAGAGAAGATAAAAAGTGACGTAAACAGGAGATCTGATTTCCTCTTCTGTGTTTACTCTGTGTGTGAGAGTTTAGATAAAGTCTGCAGGGGCACAGAGTGTGTGTGTGTGTGTGTGTGTGTGGTACCTCACATAGAGTTAATATTTAGTGTCGACCGTGAAATGCATCACAAATGAGAGACAGAAGGAGGACAGCGGACAGAGTGTGAGCAGGAAAGAGAGAAAAGTCTCGTCGACACAGTTGTTTTCTGAGTGATTCATCTTCTTCACCACCTTCATCTTCATCTCCACCATCAGCCATGTCGGTTCTTCCTCTGCGGGTGAGAATGTTGCGGCAGGTCTGGAGGTTGAAGGGCGTCATCATCCTCGTCTGCAGCCCGTTTCTCCTGCTGCCGCTCGCTGTCAGCACCACGGTGAGACCAGTTTAAATAACCAGTTCACTGACATATTACACCTGAAATTTACAAGTTCAGAAAACGCTGAGCAGTTTCATGAGTTGTAACCAGTTCAAACGGTGGGAAATTTCCTCTTCGATTTACCCATTTCTGTTCAAATTAGCAGTTTTTTTTCCTAAATAACCAGTTTACTGAACATTACCAGTTTAAACTACTAATGTATGTCTATGTAACAGGTTTACTGAATACTGACCAGTTTCATCTACTTGTTCTTCTGAGCACTTACCAGTTAAAATAACCAGTTTGCTTAATATAACTATTCAAACTACCAGTTTACTGAGGACTTACCAGTTACATTTACCTCAGTAACTGATATCTTATATAAACCAGTAACACAAACTAGTTTCCTGTGAACTGATTACTCTACTGATGTCTAAATGAATCAGTTAATCATAAATATTCCAGTTAAATTATTTTATTTTATTTGTTTATTTATTTATTTGATTAGGACAATGCACATTAATCAATATATCAGCAAAAGCATCAATATAAATATGCCGGGGTTAGCACAGTTGCTAAATTTCACCCGGTGTCCTAAGGCAGGTACAAAAAACATACGGACAGTATACCATATACCAAGACAATAGATAAAACATTTAGAAATCTAACACAAAAAATAAATCCAGATTCACATTGAGGTTAAAAGTTCATAGTTCAATTAACCAGTAACACTAAACGGTTAACAGTGGTGAAAGAAATCTTTGAAATGTAGTGAAAGTATTAATACTACAGTGTAAAAACTCTACTGTGTTAAAAATACTACTGTGTAAAACTCTGTTACAAGTTGTTATTATTATAAATTGATGTAAGTAAAAGTACGAAGGCCTTAAATCATAATTTACTCATTAAGCAGAAAAATTTACATAAAAGTTTGGGGTTCTAATAATTATAATCTAAAAATGACATCATGTGTTCGTTGTTTCTATTTTGTATAAATTATTTAAATTTGTAAATCAAGTTATCAAATAAATGTTGTGCTTTAAAAAGTAAAATATCTATCTCTGAGATGTAGTGGAGTACAAGTGAAGACAAAATGGAAATACTTAAGTTAAAGTATTCTTTTTTTTTTTTTACTTAAGTACAATCAGTGGTGCAGTGGGGTTATACCCAGGAATACAGGATATGACCAGGAATAAGGGGTATAGCCAGGAACAAAGGGCTATACCCAGGAAAAATTGGGTATACCCCAGAATACAGGGTATCTCTAGGAATAAAGGGTATCTCTAGGAATAAAGGGGTATACCCAGGAATAATGGGGTATACCCCAGAATACAGGGTATCTCTAGGAATAAAGGTGTATAACCAGGAAAAAATGGGTATACCCAGGAATAAGGGGGTATACCCAGGAATAAGGGGGTATACCCAGGAATAAAGGGGTATACCCAGGAATAATGGGGTATACCCAGGAATAAGGGGGTATACCCAGGAATAATGGGGTATACCCAGGAATAAGGGGGTATACCCAGGAATAATGGGGTATACCCAGGAATAAAGGGGTATACCCAGGAATAATGGGGTATACCCAGGAATAAGGGGGTATACCCAGGAATAATGGGGTATACCCAGGAATAAGGGGGTATACCCAGGAATAATGGGGCATACCCTTCTCTTTTTCTGGCAGTTTGAAGTATACCCTTGTATCAGCCAAAAAGCCACTGGAATATAAACAAGAGTACCCTCTGAGTAGGACACTGCCCTCATCAACACTACACCACTGAGTACAATAACTTGGTTAATGTTAATCCACCGTCGCCATTAGGAATTTTACAGACCAGTTGAACAAACCAGTTTACTCCTCGTTTAAACAGTGATATTCAGAGTTGTCCTGGTTTCCCTCCAGGTGTTTGGACATTAACAGTCAGCAGGTTACGTTCACAACTTCCAGTCACTGATTAACAGAAACTTCACTGTGAGAAGTTACTGAGAAAATGAAAAACTGAGAAAAACAAGACCGGAGAGCCTTATTTACCAAATACACCGGTCCTAAGAAATAATGGCCACAATTCATACGGAGGTCTTTGAAGGTTTATTTGCTCTCTCCGTGTTTCAACAGGCACCATGAAAACTACAACAACAAAATAAAGACGTAAAAGTTATTTTTTAAAACACATACAACTCCCACTCACATAAACATGGCTCATACAAAAGGAAAACTACCATGTTTGCCACCTGGACCACATGTAGAACTGCCACTCTTTAACCCTTTAGAAATATTTATCAACCTTTATAACACCATATTTATTGCATTTATAATCACCTTTTTATGACTTTATGAACTTAATGATTATGAATTTGTTTGGAACAAAAATTAAACACAAATTTTACACATATTAAGATAAAATGTGTTGTGCACAGGCTAGAGAAATGTTAATTAAAAAAAAAATTAACTATATAATAAATAAATAATATTAAATAATGAAAGGCATAAAAAAGAACAGTAATAGTTATGTGGCCAACTATTTGTTCTACTAGTATAATTGTTGTTCTATGCTTCTTTAAAAGAATAAGTATAACACAATACAATAATGAACATATAGAGCAGTCTGGAAAATAAATTGAAGAACGTATAACAAAAATGCAGGAAAAAACAACCTGGTTACACTTCATAATAATCACCATTAATAAATGGTGGATAAGTAGTTCAACTTTAATAAATAGTTATTTAATGGTTACAAAAATAACATGAAAATGATTCATGGTTATGATTTTTAATTAATTCTATAATTCATGTTATTTTTAACAGTTAATTTTTGCACACATTTTAACAATTTATATATTTGTTATTCACTGTGTAAACTATTTTTGTACGGCTATTTTAAAGTTGCAGCTGATTATTATAAAGGATTGCTAAATGGTTTAAATTACTTTAAAATCATCTATAAATTACTGAGATAGTTAATACTTTGTCAATAGTTAATAATTGCTTTATTAAATATCTATAAACACTATTTGGACTATTAAATTGCCACAAATCCCTATAAAAACTAATGAATAAGTGGTTTATAACATATTTATGCATTGATTACATCGATCTAAATCATGTTTATATGTTCTAAAACAAGTATTATAATAAAAATGAGTATTTATTTACTGTAAAACGAAAGTTTTTATAATCATTAGATGCAACTTTATATACAGCATCCAAAAAAATAATTAATATACTTAATATAATCACTTAATATACTTTATTGAAATGTTTTAAAGTGTGCAACAATAAACTGTTATATAAAATAAATCATAGCATTACTCATAAATTAGTAAACATGATTAATTATCATTTTACAACTGTGAATCAAAGTTGAATTAATTATTCATTTGTTTTTTATTAATATTAAGTAAGAGACAAAAGATCAGCTGAGCCATGAAATATGACCAGGAACTTATTTTTCTGATTATTCTGACAGCGCCTGAATGCAGCACAAATGTAAGAATCTTAACAAAAGTTTCATTAAAAATCACGTCAGTATATTTTCTGTAATCCTGCTGAAAAACCTGGTTCTGGTTCTGGTTCAGTCTCCGGTAACTTTTCCCAGAAATCCAAACCTGAAGTCTCCTGGTTGTTATTCAGTCACAACCTGCAGCTTCACGTGTCTGAGAAACGTTTCCTTTATCTGAGTGATAGAAGTTCAACATGCATCTGTAGACGATCACGAGATTTCACTGCAGAACAAAGATCCTGCTGCCTTCACGGTCCCCTCACATGTCGGTTTTTATTGAATCAGTATGACACACGTGGACGTTTCAGCTCTTATTATTATACTTTTGTTCGTCTGTGTTGTTGATTTTGAGAACTTGAGGACTCTGGAGTCTCTGGAGTCTGTGGAGTCCAGCAGGTGGACGAGTCTGAATCAACCTCTCCCACTTTCTACAAAAACACCTTTTTGTTTTTGCAGTTTGATATGATACATAATGAGAACCAGGACCAGATTAACACTTTGCTGTAACCCTGGGCAACAATATTCAAGGGCCCCAACATCACGAGCCCAGAATCACCATAATCTGGCAAAATACAGAATAAATTACAGTAATATACAGTTAATATACTCAATACATCAATAACTAACTGTCATCTAAAGCATTTTCATGTTCAGATGTGCAAACGCTCAAAGAACTACAAACGCACCACGAGGCCTCTCACTGACATATGATGGTATGAAAACAAAACACATCAGCATCAGTATCATCTGACCAACTACATAGATAATAATAATAATAATAATAATAAAAATAATCTTTCTTGGCACTCAAGGACACCGTACAAAAAGATAGAAAGATGAGGGAAGGAAGTGTCTCAATTTTCACAAAAAAATAAGTAAGCAACCACTTTCAAAGCATGCAGTATTTATTGACCAACACCTATTCCCAGCAGCACCAATGTATTGAATTGATCGAGGCATCACAGAGGAAGACGAGACACAAACAAGAATCAAGAATCTAGAGTCAAGTAGCATTTTGGTCCTCAGCTCATTTTAAACAGAAATCACCTCAAAATGCATTTTTGAGCAGCGGCTCCGATGGACAGTTTAACATATCGAGAGAGATAAGCAGATATTTTGCCCAGTTGCCCAAACGGTTAATCCGGCCCTGAAGAGAACAGACGTGACAGTGAAGAGTTTTTATCTTTTTTTAAACGTTCAGACTGAAACCAGTCAGAACATCTTTACTGTTTCCATGGTGTTAAATACCGTGATAATAAATAAGAAACAGGTTATAAATGAATAAATGTTGTAGTCGTTGGAGCTTTATCTCAACATAACAAAATAATGACAACACTGTTTTCTTAACTTTTGTTAAGTAATCAGCTAATTAATGAATTAAATTATAACAAATAAGGGTTTAGAACAGTATGAAGTCACTTCTCATGGCCAGTTATGTCTCATAAGTTATTGCAGCATTTCTTTGGGGTGATCCCATTTGTTACACAGATTTCGTGCTAAATTTTTTACCTTTTCGTAGTCAAGAATCCATAAAAAATTGTCAAAATTTGCCTCCAGAATCCCACATTCAGACACCAAGACCTTTAGAACAGCAGAGAAAAATCTACGGAGCATTACTTAGCCTCCTTTACCTCAAGATATCACATACACATACATAAATATCCGTAAGAAAATAATTATCAATAAGTGCGGGCCTTTGGGAAAAAAAAGTGGTTGAAGAGTTTTTTGGCCCAGCTGAAGGTTTTTCCATGATTTAATGGCACCAACTGGATGATCAGCTGATTATCTACATTAACTAATAAACTCAACAACACTGGATGAAAACAAACATTCAATGATCCTGTTTTATTTTAATGATTGTTTGTTTTCAGTTTTTTCACATTTCAAATTTGGATGAAAAACTAGCTATCAAAAATGTTAGATATTTGAATTGATATTAACCTAAGATGTTTTTTTTCCCCTTTGTGTGTGTGTGTGTGTGTGTGTGTGTGTGTGTGTGTGTGTGTAGGAAGCGGCCTGTGCTTATGTCATCGCCCTCATGGCGGTGTACTGGTGCACTGAGGTGCTGCCGCTGGCGGTGACGGCGCTGCTGCCGACCATCCTGTTCCCCGTCCTCGGCATCATGCAGTCCAAAGACGTAAGACTCACACACACACACACACACACACAGGCACACTCTGTAGTACAAATACTCCAGAATCATGCAGTCTGTAGACATGTTAGATAGTCTGCAGATATAAGATATAACATTAGGAACATGGTCTCACAGGAATCCGTGAAATAGCCACGGAATCACTCAAATTCCCGTGAAACTGACACGGATTTCGTTACAATGCAAGTTAATGACAGTCATATCCCGTGGCTATTCCATGGATATTTGTTCCTATTGGTTTGTTCCAAGTCAAGTGACTTTCAAGGTCCCAGCGGTCAGAACAAAATCCGTCAATCCGTGTCAGTTTCACGGAAATTTGAGTGATTCCGTGGCTATTCCACGGATTTTGAGTTAAGCGAATCCGTGGCTATTTCACGGATTCCTGTGAGATCATGTTGAACATTAGGTAGAAAAATGTATTTAAATTGGCCTTTAGCTGTGTAAAGTATATAGATATAAGATATATAATGTAATCAAAGGAGGCTCCTTATCACTTGAATGTCTGTTAAGTGTTAAAAGCACTAGAGGTTACATTAATCCGTGTATCATTCGTTCTTTCCATTTTCAATTGGCAATCAAAAATCAAATAATGAAAAATTGACTGGTTATTTTGTTATTTGTTTTTTATTATAACACAAAAAACGGACAAAATGCTTGTTTTTTCATATTTCAATCTTAGGAATTAATTTGATTTTAATATTTAATTGGTCGGGTTTACATGACACGGAAGTTTGACTGCGGTCAGGTGAGCCGTCATTCACTTCTCTGTAGTCAAACCAGTCGTCACTATATATGGGATGTTCATGTAAAGTTAATACTTCATCTCCTCTCTGTGGGTAAGAGTTTTATACTGAAAAAAGTGAGAAAGAATGACAGTAAAGTGTTTATCTTTCATGTCAGCTCGCTTGGAGCGGTTTCAATGAATTTACCATAAATATCACAATACGGGTCACTACATTATATATTATTATTATTATTATATAGGGACGGCTGGTTTGACTACGGAGAAGCGAATGACGGCTCACTTGATGCAGTCAAACTTCCGGGTCACATAAACCCGACCAATTAAATATTAAAATCAAATTCATTCCTGGTGCCCGTTTTTCCATTTCGTATTTTTGATCTGAGCCTAAGATTGAAATATGAAAAAACAAGGATTTTTTTTGTTTTTTGTTTTATAATAGAAAACAAATAACAAAATAACCAGTCAAATTTTATTATTATATTATTTGATTTTCGATTGCCAATTGAAAATGGAAAGAATGAATGATACACGGATTGACATTATTCAGTCTAACTGCCGTAAATCCTCTCAGGTGTGTATGCAGTACCTGAAGGACACCAACATGCTGTTTGTCGGGGGGCTGATGGTGGCCGTGGCCGTGGAGCACTGGAACCTCCACAAACGCATCGCGCTCCGAGTTCTGCTGCTGGTCGGAGTCCGACCCGCCCTGTGAGTCACCTGGTTGCCTGCACGCCACGCCACCACAGTTACTAACGTCCATTTCACACATGTAGTCTATCCCAAAACCCTGTAACAGCTTTCTCCCACCTCAAGACCTGTCATGAATTAAGTGTCCGACAAGTGGAAGTTGTTACCTGTTGGCTGTGCATGCTGGCTGTGTGATGATTAAGTGATTTTTCTTAGTAGTAAATTCCCTTTGTGTTTCCTCAGACTTGAGTTAATGTTTATTGGTCATTCTGGTTGAAAATGTACCTTGAGTGTTTTCAAAATCATCACATCTCTTCTTCTTTTGCGTCCCAGGTTGATGTTGGGGTTCATGGGAGTGACAGCCTTCCTGTCCATGTGGATCAGCAACACAGCCACCACCGCCATGATGGTCCCGATCGTCCAGGCCGTCCTGGACCAGCTCCACGGCAAGGTAGACCCTGAACCGTCCTCCAAGAGACAGAAAGAGAAGGTCGACGTACACCAGGAACATCAGGAGAGAACCAACAGCATCCTGCAAACTGCCGATCCAAACATCCTGGAGAACGGTGCGGTGGACGGAGGTCAGACAACCATCTTTAGAAAAACTAGTCCAGTATCCCAATCTGTAGAGTACTATGGATTCTGTACCAGTCCAGAAAGCAGTGACTTAATGACCATGAATATAATATTTTCCTAACCTCCATCATTTCCTGGATTCCATGCACCAAAGTTAATGTTTTTCATACTTGGACATGAACTTTGTTATTTATTGAAAAACTTCTAGTGATATATGGTTGAGCAAATCAGGTAAGCTGTAGGTAGAAGTTTGTCTGCTGGAGACTGTAAAACTTAACTCCGGAGTTGAGTACAAGTTAACTCACTGACCACCAGCTGTAGTCGAGTCTTAAGGTCCCTCAATTATTGATGTCATTAGTTCAAGTATTCAACAAACACTTTGGTCTGATGATGGAGCCAGATGAAAAATCTAAATAGTTAAATTTTTCTTTAAGGGTAGCATGAATGTCTGAACCAAACTTTCATCCAAAACCAAAAAGAGCCAGTCGATGTGTTTCTGATCAGGATGTCTGGTGGGCATCTTCCATCGGAGGATTTCCAGGATGACAGACGGACGGACGGACAGACAGACAGACAGATGGATAAATAGATAGATACTGGAGAAACTGGAGCATTATTGTGTAATTGTTTCAAAAAGTTTGAATAAGTTTCTGGTCCCTAGATTCTGATGTCAGAAAGCACCATGGATCCAGGAAGCACCCAAGTCTTTCTTTTGTCTGAACTTCTGAACTTTTGCTTTCAGGTCTGGATGGAGCAATATCAACACAAGGCAACTCAGAGAAATCCAGCAACCAACAAGACAGCGTCTCCTCAGAGCAGAAAGTGTCTCAGGACAGACCGGAGATCGTCAAACCGACACCTCAGGACAAACCCCCATCCGACTGCAGCAACAGTGGACCTGGTGAGTCCACCAAGGAGATGTGCCTCTTTTGTAAAGTTAGTTTTTCATTGAAGAACAGCAAAAAACTGGAAGGTCGACCAACTGTTTACTTCTGAATTTTAAAATAAGGTGAATAAAAATCAACTGAAACCAACAGCTGTCTGCAGGGAGTACAACATCAGTCTAAAAACTGGTGTATGATTTTTTGTTTAAAAGTAGTTTTTTGAGGTAAAACACACAAAGCGTTCCTTGAAATAACTGTGAACTGTCTGTGTTAGTGGTGGTGAACGTGGAGAACGTCTGCTGTCAGGTGGAGTCGGAAGAGCTGAGCGGCGAGGAGGACGAAAGGAGGCAGATGAGTAAAGGACTCCTGCTGTGTGTTTGCTACGCCGCCAGCATCGGAGGCATCGCCACTCTGACGGGAACCGGACCCAACCTGGTTCTGATGGGACAGATGAGCCAGTAGGTGCTAAAACACAGACAGAAACATGAACTGAAGTTGAACTCTTATGATCATTTGTGACTTCCTGTCTGGCTCTTTCTCGTAGACTCTTCCCTCAGAACGGTGACGTGGTCAACTTTGCGTCCTGGTTTGCGTTCGCGTTCCCCACCATGGTGCTGACGCTGACGCTGGCCTGGTTCTGGCTGCAGTTCCTCTATATCGGCTGCAAGTGAGTCGCTGCACCAGAACACAAAAACAATGAAGTGGTACGCGGCATACCATGGCAGCCTACATGTCGGAGTATCCTTGAGCAAGATACTGAACCCTAAATTGCTCCCGATGCTGCGTTCACCGGTGTGTGAATGAATTCCCAATGGTGGCAGGTGGCACCAGTGTGCCCTGGTAGCCTCGACCACCAGTATGAATGTGTGTATGAATGGATGAATGAGCCTAGTGTGTAGTGTAAAGCGCTTTGGATAAAAGCACTATATAAGTGCACCCCATTTAAATGTACCCCCATTTACGCAGACTTGTTTTGACTTTCACCCTTTGGTTCAGCCTGCGGAGGACGTGGGGTTGCGGGATGGAGCAGTCGGAGAAAGAGCGATCGGCGTACGAAGTGATCAGAGAAGAGCATCGCCGGTTGGGACCCGTGAGCTACGGAGAGGTCAGCGTCCTTTCACTCCTCATCCTCATGGTGGTGCTGTGGTTCACAAGAGACCCGCGCTTCATGGACGGTTGGGCCACACATGTCTTCAATGCCAAGGCCGAGTGAGTACCAACAAACTAGTACATAAAGGTCGTCTGTCGGGGGGGCCGGAGTGGTCAAACCCCCCACCCAATCAACCAGGAGACCAGAGTTCATGTCCTGTTGTTGGAAGACATTTATGGAAATAGTGTTTTTTATGTCAAACAGAAGCCAAAAAATAGGTGTTTATCAGCAGTTATCAGCCCATAAGTATGGCCAAGTAGGGGCTTGCTCCACCTATTGGCCGGTCCAGTAGGTTGTTATAAGCACACTCAAAGTGGTTATGTTTTGTTAAAAGGCTGCAGTTTCCTTTCAAAAACGCTACCACTTGCTGTAATTTCCCAGCTTATGTAATTTCCCAGCTTGGGATAAATAAAGTATATCTATCTATCCATCTATCTATCTATCTATCTATCTATCTATCTATCTATCTATCTATCTATCTATCTATCTATCTATCTATCTACTTCTCTAAGGATAGGGCAAAACAACCTCCTGGTTAGGCGTTATGAAAGTTCTAAAAGTAAAATAAATGCACAGACATGGTGGAAGTGAAGTTGTTACGAGCGACTTTTCTTCCTTTATACTCTGTTTCCGCACTTCAGCCTTCTGCAGCTAGAGGGCGCCACAAATAACTGAGCTGATAACAACCGACTGGACCTACTAGAAGGCGGAGCCTCCAAGCCCATTCAGTGGTCTGATAACACGTGAAGGTTGTCAGGTGTCAGCAATGGGTTGTAAACCTAACCCTGCTCTCTTTTCCTAACCTTAAAGGTGGATTCGTTGCCTAAATATAACTGTTTCACAGCATTAACAACGTGCTGAAAACAGCGACCATGACGTAGCCGTCAACAATGTGTCTGTGAGACAAATGGTTTGTGCGGACCTCAGTCGGTCATTCAGATCTGTGACTGGATTCCTGGTTTCCTCTGCGGCACTCGATTCAATCATTAGATCATTTAAACTGCTGTGTTAAACAGAAACACTGCCTGGAATAAATCTGACACATTTCAGCGTGTGTGTGTGTGTGTGTGTGTGCGTGCATAATGTGGAAAAAGCCTCAGTTCAGTTCATGAATGAACCCGTGCATGTTGTTTAACGCAGACCTTGCCTCGGGGCAAAATCACTGAACACACAGGAATCAGAGGCGAAGAGCAAACAGAGGAAACGTGTCCTGGGTACAAACTGTAAACTTTACTGTGGCACTGACCTGCACACTGTCACCACATGCACAGGTGCTCTCACCTTTCACTTATTTAAACTCATAAACCTGCAGCAAGTCTGTCCCTTTGACATCAAGTCTTTGCAGTTAAAGTTATCTCTGAAGTCTGATGCAAAAATCTGTCACACTTTTGCATTTTCCGATATATTTTTATTTGACCAAAACAAGCAAATCTGCTGAACTCCAACCAGCAGTAGAGTCAGAGATGAATTTAGCAATTTTAGATTTAACAAGAAAAGATTGTAAACACCTGAAGTTTCTTGTTGAATGACCGTCCCGCCGTGATCCAAATATGAAAAGTCAAATAAGGTTTTAAGAATAAAACTTTCTTTTCTTTGGCGTCCAACAGAATTATGGACAGAAGGGACATCAAACCTCTGTATAAACCGACTTGCAGCAATTCGCAATTCTGTAGTTACGATCAAACAAAAAGGAAGGAAGGAAGCATGGGGTCGTGTCTTTTGTAGACGATTTCTGTTCACTTCCTGCTAGAGAGGAAGCTAGGGTTTGTTTTTGTTTTTTATTTTGTGCACCTACAAAACAATATGTGTATCATGGCAAGAGCAAGTGCTGCAACACAAGACATAGCAAGCGAGCTAATATTACTTTCTTGTGGAATTTCAAAGTCCAGCTTTGTGTCTGTCTGCGGACTTGGGGCGGCCCGGGTTTGAATCCTGCATCAAAAAAGCCCCAAAAATGGCCAAAAAACAAAAGTCTTTTGTCCGGCAGGGCAAGACAAAGACAAATTTATTTGTATGCAATATTCATACACAAGGTCATTCAAACTGCTTACAGAGGCATAGAAGTACATGAAAAATACAAAGACATTGAAATGTACATGAAAAGTAGTAGAAGCCGCAGAATTAAAATATAATATTAACACAGTAAAAGTGTATTTAGAAGACGATAAAAACAATAGAAACAAGCAATTAAAGGGATTAAAAACTATATGTATTGTATTGTTGAGAAAGCTGAAGTAAACAGTAACAGTTTCAGCAGGTATTCATGGAGCTTGTTCAGCGGCCTCTTGCTCGGTCACACTCTCCTTATTGTTCTCCCTAACATCATTCAGACGTTGCAGAAGCAGTTGAACCCGGTTCAGTTGTCCAGTTATTCAGCTCCACACTGATTATTCCTCGTCGGGTATTAAGTATTTGGGATTTGAAAATGCAAAGCGTCTGCGACCCAGAATCTGAGTTTACCCGTTAAGATGGTCTGAGGTCAAATTCACGTGTCACAGTGACCTCATCAGGGTTTCAAATCATTCATAGACCCCCAGCTGAGTCACAAGACCAGCGCAGGACGTCATCCATTGATCTGTTTATCCCAGCAGATGTTTTTGTCCTGTTGGCTTTGGCTCTTCAACACCAACACAACTTCAATTCTCAGAAGAGAGAAAAAATAACACATTAATGAGAAACAGGAGGTTTCTGACAGCCTCTTAACTTCTTTTTCATGTTTTCAGTTCGATTGGAGGATTGAAAACTTCTCCAGTTGCAGAGTTTTGGACTGAATAAACATAATCACTTTTATTAACCTTATAGGAGCTTCTGCCTCTCTAATTTACTAAAACATACATGTGAAATGTCAAATTGAGTTCTGACACCAATCAAAGTCAACCTCGTATTCTTTTTCCATCATAATTAGTTATTTTCAGTCAACAAAACCATTTCAGTTAAGTCAAAGAAAACCACAAACACTTTCAAATGAGCTGACATTAACATTTTCAAGTCTAATTTTAGTCCTGACAGTGAAAACTGCTTCCAGTTTTATTCTGAAGAACCTGGAGTGAAATGTAACACAAAGGGCACAGCATCAAGGATACACAATACTATTTTCCGTTCATGCATTTTGTTATTTTTCTTGAGAGGTCTGAACAATAAGCGAAGTCCTTCTGTAGTTTCAGCAGGACTCAGATCTCCCGGCTGGGTTTGAAGGGAGGGTTTGTGGGGTTCAGTCACCTTGAACCTGCAGTTTGTGCAAACGGATGATTTCAACATGTTTCCTGATTACACAGGTTGATATTGACGCTCAGACGTGATGCAGTCAGACAAGCAATCGGACCCAAACTTCAACTTTCACCTCCAATGCTCCAGCTGGAAAAGCTGATAAATAAGGACACAAAACTGTCCTCAAACCACAGACTGACCCAGCAGGCCGGTGTTCGTGTCCGGTCTGAAACCAGGAGTCAGTGTTGGTATTTAACCGGTGTAACTGCATCCGCTAGTTCAGTTTTTTATAACCCTATCACTGTTCTTTTACCCGGACCTTTGGTCAAGCGGGTTTATCTCCTAAAGTTCTCCTGTGAACAAGTTAATTTTGACAAGCAACTTTGAACGTGACAAACCTTCAGATTGACAGATTTTCACACCCAGCGCCCTCGTTGTGTGATGCCAATGTTGATGTTGAAATGAGGGGTGGTCAGGTTCATTGTTGGTGCATTGATATCTTGAGTAAGTAGAAAGTTATCAACCAGGAAAAACCTGGTCTAAAGTCAATGGTGCAGTATTTTCCTAATATTTATAATGGACATTGTTTACATGGTGGCCACAAAACTCTCTTTATTGAACACCCAATACACTGTTTGTTTCAGGGGGGAAAATCATGCATTAATCTGCCACTTTTGGGGGGTTTTCCATAGACAAAGCAATATGGTGAGATTTCTTTTACTTTTTTAACAAACCATGATCAGGTTGTTTTGGTGCCTTACTTTAACCAACATGTTTATAATGTTCATATTTAACGTATTTGTGGTTTTGCAGAATCGTACAATGGCGTTTATTTTTTTAATGACTTGGTTACGTGAACGCTTCATAGGGTTTCCTTTTTTTTTACCAAAGCAAGAGAAACTTGTTTAAGGAGAAATGTAATTTTCCATTTTTATTCACTCTCTATTTTAGTCATTCTTTACATAAACAAGAAAAACGTGTAATTACCATTTAAATCATCTATTTCATAATGAGTAAATGATAATGTTATTATATTCAAACACTTAAATGGAGACAGGAAGTAGAACAATTCGGGTTTATGGTTCTATCCGTCGTTCTTTCATTAGCCCCAGATTTCAGACATTCTTTACGAAAACACCAACAACGTGTATTTAATTAATAAAAATCTATTCCAACCAATGATATCAGTATTTAATGTAAACCCCAGAGACTGCTGTTAGTTGCTCCGAACAGGAAGTAGAACAAATCAGGTTGACGTTACGGATCGGGCAGGCCTTGCACAGACTGAACTCAAAGGTATCACATCAAATGAGGAAGTTGTTCAAATGTTAAAAGTCACGTAGGTCGATGTTGGGGATTTTTAATGTTTCATCCCTGTCGGGACTTTCCTGCAGGACTGAGCTGATTAAAGGGAGCAGGACATGGGTTTGGAAAGGCTCCAGGCTTTTTGGTCACTGGGTGCAGAATAAACACAGTGTGGTGAAATCCCCATTCATGAGCTGTTGCACCATGTGACCCTCAGTTACTCCACGCTGGCAGAGAGCGTGGAGGTGATAAAAGTTACACAATAAACATGACAGGAATTTGATTTACCACTTGAAATCCAATGTTTGCGAGTTAAAGAGGAAATTCACTCACTTTGTTGATCCTGGTCCAGTTTTATTACAACAGACACACATTTAATATTCATTATATAAAATCTATATAAAAACACAGGTTGAATTTCTCTGATAAAGTATTTTTTTTAAATGTAATAAACTTGAATTTATATGTTAACTATTTTCCAAGTGCCCACAAGTGTCCTGAACGCTGTAAAACCAGTGTTATCCACATATTGTACATATTGAAGTATTTTTCATGTTTCCAGCCTCTCCTGTCCTCTCCTCTCTGCTCTGTGTAAACAGCCTCTCCTGTCCTCTCCTCTCTGCTCTGTGTAAACAGCCTCTCCTGTCCTCTCCTCTCTGCTCTGTGTAAACAGATTTTCAGTGAAAATTTGTCACATGACCGTTTGTCTCAATAAGAGACTAGAATAGAGTAAAGTGATCCTGACAAAAAATATCACTATTTTTAGCTTCATTTTGGTCACATTTTATAACAGAAGCTTTTATAACTGATGATCCGTTCAAGGACCATCGGAAAGTTCAAACTCTCACAATAATGCCTGTTTTTATAGTTTCTTTCTGCCATAAACGGAGGATTTTTTGTGGGAAAAGCAAATAAATAAATAAATAAATACTTGTTGTCCTCTGCAGGTTCGTCACTGATGCGACCGTCGCTCTGTTTGTTGCTTTTTTGTTGTTTGTTTTTCCGTCTGAGCCGCCGCGCTTCCTCTGCTGCTGGAGGAGCTCCTACACAGGTAAAACACACACACACACACACACACACACACACACACACACACACACAGTTATTATTCTTTTATCTATCCCATGATTTAAACGTTTTGTTTCCTCCAATCAGAGCCCCAGGTGTCCCGAGGCCCCGCCCCCGCTCTGCTCACCTGGCAGGTGACTCAGAAGAAGATGCCCTGGAGCATCGTGCTGCTGCTGGGAGGAGGCTTCGCTCTGGCCAAAGGCAGCGAGGTGAGCTCACCACAGAGCGGGGAGGGGGACGCTGTGGAGTGTGAGGACATTTGTCTCATTGTGTATGTGTTCATGTGTCTGTGTGTGTGTGTGTGTGTGTGTGTGTGTGTGTGTGTGTGTGTGTGTGGTCAGGAGTCCGGTCTGTCCCGGTGGCTTGGCTCTCAGATGACGCCTCTGCACTCCATCCCTCCGTGGGCGATCGCCGTCGTCCTCTGTCTTCTTGTCGCCACGTTCACCGAGTGCACCAGCAACGTCGCCACGGCAACACTCTTCCTGCCCATCCTGGCCTCCATGGTAACCAAATACACGCACGCCGCCATCATCAGGAGTAA
This sequence comes from Centropristis striata, assembly GCF_030273125.1. Classification (NCBI taxonomy): domain Eukaryota; kingdom Metazoa; phylum Chordata; class Actinopteri; order Perciformes; family Serranidae; genus Centropristis; species Centropristis striata. The sequence continues at coordinate 1,440,009 of NC_081531.1, read as the reverse complement.
AAGTGGCCTTGAAACATGTTTTATTGAGTGTGCTTGTAAGAGCACACTATATACTCTCCACCGGGTTTCTTCCTATTATTCTTCCGTGTTTTTGTTCGGTCGACTACTCCTCCCAGAGTTTTGGTCTCACATACACTAAAAAGGTATCAAATGGATCGGCTCGGCCATGACAAGTGTGCTCTGACTTTTCTAAGGGTTTCATCAAACGGTTTTCAAATTATTCTGCAAAAACACGCCAAAAAACCCTCCCAATGTTACCCTATGAAGAGGCTAGAGTCAATGACATCATCGCTAGAGTGCAGAGGGAGAGAAAAAATGGTCAAAAATGTTTTGGGGAAACTGCGCTCCAGGCCGCAAATGCCACTCTAGAGAAATAATGTATAGATATAAACGTAGTAAAATGTGTCTTCTCCCTCACATTGGTGTGGTAAAGCGTATAGTTATAGTTTGGGCGTAGGACACACAGATGATCCAACACCACCCACAGCCTCATAGACCGCCATGGGGAAAAGGAGGGAACATTTCTCCACAAAACACATATGTAGACGTTCAGGAAGAACTGAGGATGCTCAAAGTGAAGTCGGATTAATGATAGGAGCTACAGTTAGGACTAAAATGCTTTCTGTTTAGAGAGGAACTTTCAGCTGTTTTTCTCTCTCTCAGTGGTGTCAAATATCACAGCAGCAGTTAATTGCAGGTGATTGCTCTGCTCTGCTCTGCCCCCCCCCCCCCACACACACACACACACACACACACACACACAAGCTTCACTGTGATTAACTTTATTGAACTCTCGGTATATACAATGCCTGTCAATAATACAGTTTGAATGTCGGCCATTTTATCCTTCTCTCTCACAAATAGAGAGTCACGGTCCAGAGTCAAGCACGCTCAAAATGTATTTAGAAATGTTCTATTTTTTTTTTATTTTATATTTGTGGTGATGTTTCCAGTCTCAGTCGATCGGTGTGAACCCTCTGTACGTGATGATCCCCGCCACGCTCAGCGCCTCCTTCGCCTTCATGCTGCCGGTGGCCACGCCCCCCAACGCCATCGTCTTCTCCTACGGCTACCTCAGAGTGTCGGACATGGTGAGTCCCGCTCCGGTTAGAGCAGTGATTCCCAACAGGGGGGGCCCGACTCCCCAAGGCGGGCGCCAAAGATCCATGGGGGGTCGCGAAGCCCTCTTGATTTTAAGTGATGTAATAAATCTATTGTGTTAAATATACTTGAGTCAGCATTTAATTAATTAGTGGGACAAAGGCAACTAAATAAGGGCTACATTAAACATTTATTCATTCATTTAAATAGGAAAATCACTATGGAAAAGTTTAAAAATAAAGGCTATATCTCAAGAATAAGGACATGTGTAACATCCCTCCTGCAGTATACACAGGTAACCTCACCTAGTGGTAACCTCACCTAGTGGTAACCTCACCTAGAGGTAACCTCACCTAGTGGTAACCTCACCTAGTGTAACCTCACCTAGAGGTAACCTCACCTAGCGGTAACCTCACCTAGCGGTAACCTCACCTAGATGTAACCTCACCTAGTGGTAACCTCACCTAGAGGTAACCTCACCTAGCGGTAACCTCACCTAGAGGTAACCTCACCTAGTGGTAACCTCACCTAGAGGTAACCTCACCTAGCGGTAACCTCACCTAGCGGTAACCTCACCTAGTGTAACCTCACCTAGAGGTAACCTCACCTAGCGGTAACCTCACCTAGCGGTAACCTCACCTAGAGGTAACCTCACCTAGTGGTAACCTCACCTAGTGGTAACCTCACCTAGTGGTAACCTCACCTAGTGTAACCTCACCTAGCGGTAACCTCACCTAGTGGTAACCTCACCTAGTGGTAACCTCACCTAGCGGTAACCTCACCTAGAGGTAACCTCGCCTAGCGGTAAACTCACCTAGAGGTAACCTCACCTAACAACAGAAACACAGAGCTATTGGAAAAATGACGAAGCGTCAGGGAGACGAAAATGGTGAATATCTCAAAAAGAAAAAGAGGGTACCATGAAAGTCACGTTGAGTTTGGCTTCATAGAAGCAATTGACAATGGGGGGGTCGCCAAAGTTTACAATGGTAAAAATGTTGGTCCCTCAAGAGAAAGGTTGGGAACCACTGGGTTAGTCATTACGTTGTGCTCATGAACCAGACTGACTCTGCCCCCCTGCAGGCTAGAACCGGCGTGGTGATGAACGTGATCGGGATCGGCTGCATCACTCTGGCCATCAACAGCTGGGGCCGCGTCCTGTTCCACCTCGACACCTTCCCCTCCTGGGCCAACGCCACGGCCGCCGTCTGAGGCGCCGACCGCTGCTCGTCTTCACCATCAGGTCTCATCACTTCCACACAGAATGTTTTTTTTATTTTCTAATGTTCTCACTGCAGCTGCTGGTTCTGAGCCTCCAGAACATCACCGTGATGTTTGGATGATGTTTGTTAAAGCTGAAACACACCTGTAGCAGAAACATGTTCAGGAACAACCCTCTGAAGAATATGTTTTCTTTCAAAGATCAGCAAAAAGCTTATGTTTATCGTAGAAAGAAACTGTAAAACCAGACATTATCGTCAGAGTTTGAACTTTCCGACGGTCCTTGAACGCATCATCAGTTACTTAAGTTTCGGTTATAAAAAGTGACCAAAACTTGTGTTAAAATGTTGATAGTTGTGGCAGAATCACTTTACTCTACATGTCTCATTTAAAATAAAGCGTTTGCACTAACCAGATCTTGTTAAAAACATTAAATTGACTGTTTGCATAAGCTCCGCCCCCTTAGTTACTGTTGCTACGCCCGGCAAGCTTCCAGAACCCTCAGCAGCCATGGAGCGGGCCGGTGCTGTTTTAACGAGTGTTTTTGGAGTAATACCTCCGCGGTAGGCTGCCCATTCACAAAACGCTACAAAGATTAAAATAAAATAGGTTCATAATGTCCTGTTGGGACGTTATGTTCAACATTGATATATACAGTACAGGGCTGGACATTAACTGTTTCTGCTGATAGCACTGCTGTCAGAGGTTGATAGTTTCTCTATCATTGGTATGTAGCTATAGTTACAAACCCCTCATCTGTAGCCTACACTGTAGAAAACATGTAAAAAATAAGATGGAAAATCATCCATAGCACACACTGATGTAGCATGTGCTAGAGGCTACATCTGTATTTTATTGGACTGTGACTTATTGTGAAGCACTGAATGAATAAGAAACCGGACCGGTTGTGTTGATGAATGATGGTTGATAACGGTGATATTTATTATTACCAAGAAACAATCAGCAGCTCACTGTTTTACAGCGAGGAGAAGAAAGTGACCGATCCATGAAAATGATAGCGCTAGGCTAATTCGCTGGCTTTAGCATCCTTTAGCGGATTCCGGTAAACCCAAGGCTAATGTACACGGTTAAAACGAAAATCGGTTTAAAAGATAACAAGTTAGACTGTTGTTTCACACCACTTAATTAATTGGAAACATAATATGATCATTTTTATTAGTAGTTAATGTAAAATATTGACAAATTGTTAGCCAATAGCTGGCTGATGTGGGATTCACTGACGCTAGCTATTAGCACTGTACAGCCCTGTTTTATGTTAAGCTACTAGCAACATTGCTAGCTAGCTTAGCATGCAAATTGTACAGACGGTGTCATTAACATAAATTGACTGGAACCATAGCTGTTAAATCTGGTTTGGGTTATCTCAGCTAACAGCTACCATTGTTAGTTAGCTCATGTTAGCTAGCAGCTTAGCTTGGAGCAGACCTTTGTGTGTCTGTTGATCTCTGAGATATGAAGTTGGAGTCTCCCACACTGTTTAATCCACAGCTCCTCTTGTTTTTGGGGTTTTGTAAATGGAAAAAAAGGACTCCTCCTGCTAAACTCTGAGGTGCCTGGTGTCAGACCGTTTCACCTTGTTGCTCAGAGCTCAAAGCTTGACGGACCTTCTTCTCTTAGTAACGGTTGCTAAGGCTATGATTGGACGAGGAGCATTCGGGGGAAGAGCTTTGCAAACGGTTAATTCTGCTCCTCAGAGACACTGTGAAGCCATGATTGATTCTGCATGATCGGTCACGTGAAAAATATTCACTGAAAATCTGTTTACACAGAGCCGAGGGGAGGGGACAGGAGAGGCTGGGGACATGACAATACTTTAATATGTGGAGAAAACTGCTTTTACAACAAAAAATCGTTATACATAACCTCATGTTTATGTATAATGACGTGTGCTCTGTTTGTAGGGAGCAATTAAAGGCATCTTTCAAGACCTTTCAAGAAGAGAAACAGCTACATTTTTGCGACGCTACAGAATTAGTTCTGTGGCAAAATTGACAATTAACTGGTTTTATAAAACATGGAGGAAGTCCGGGTTAGTTCAACATCATTAAATATGATTATTATGAAACAGGGTCTGTCTCTGCCTCATTTAAATAAAATCTTTGGTCTTGTCAGTTGCGATAAATATGTTTAATATCTGAGAATTTTCCTCAAACACTCAGTTAAAAATATTTATAATAATAATTATAAAAGTCACTAGAACTAATATAACTCTTTGTGATGATGATGATTATGATTATTATTGTTATGTGACTTTATTTACAGGTTTTATTTGTTAACTGACTCCAGATCAGTGATCAGGGAACTTTCTGCTCTGATAGAATATAGAATATATATTAATATATATATATAGATAAATAAATATATATCAGAAGATAAAACAGCTGTTATCCCTGTGAATTGGAATTATTTTCAGTAATTATACTTCATGTTTTCTATTTTTTTCTATTTAAACATGTTTGTTTCAGTTACTTCGGTGAGTTTTGTACCGTCATCGTGTTTCTAACAGTTCTATTTCATGTTAATAAAAGTTGATCTTTAAAGAAACGTGTGACTTTTAATTATTATTGGATATATAAATATTTTGTTTACATAATTTCACTTCAAACAAACCCTCTTCAATTGATAATATAAAAATATTAATTAATGCAGCATTGGAGATGTTTAATCAGAACAAATAAAATGCATCCAAATCAATAAATAATCCATTTTTTTAAAAAGTATATTTAAAGGGTTAAATTCCTAATATATATATATATATATATATATATATATATATATATATATATATATATATATGTATATATATATAATATTCATATATATAAAATAATATTAATGTAGAATTTTAGGGCAGTTTTTTTGTCCACTTAAATAATGAAGTTTTTTTTTCTTTTTTTAAAGGGAATCACAATAATTAATAATAAATGCATGAATATTCACTTTTCAATATTTATGTCATGTTTATTAATAAAATATAATTTTATTATTATGTGTAAAATATTGAATAAGTGATTTGTCCCATATTGTATATGTACATGTTTATAAACAGTTTCTGTTTATTTATTTCAATGTTTATTTGTAATTTCTGGTTTCTGCAGAATAATGTGACGTCACGTGTCTCCCTCTAGCGGTCAGATAATAAACTGAAGGTTTTATTTATTTTGGCTCAATATTGTCATATGAAAACTTCATGACAAAGCACAGCTTTACAGTAAATATTTCATATATTCAACCTAGTTTTCTCTCGAATTTCATGATAAAAAAAATGTAATAATAAATATATTTGTCAAATCTTGCAAAGTAAAAACAAAATTATTCCAGGAGGAAAGTTTTATTGGAACTCAGACATAAATTGGAGAAACAACAACAACAACAACAACAACAACAACAACAACAACAACAACAACATGGGTTTTACCTCCTGAATGTTGTATTTCTAACAAGGTAAACTATATTCATTAAAGAATAAATAGAATGTAAAATGTACAATGAGCAAAGAAAGAGACTCCTTGTTTCCTTGCTTCCTTCCTTCCTTCCCTCCTTTTTTATTTCCTTCCTTTCTTTCACTCCTTGCTTCCTTCCTTCCCTCCTTGTTTCATTCCCTCTCTTGCTTTCCTTCCTTCCTTCCTTGTTTCCTTCCTCATTCCTTCCCTCCTTGCTTCCTTGTTTCCTTCCTTCCATCCCTCCTTGTTTCATTCCTTCCCTCCTTGTTTCATTCCTTCACTCCTTGTTTCCTTCCTTCTTCCTTCCCTCCTTGATTCCTTCCTTCCTCCCCTCTTGTTTCCTTCCCTCCGTGTTTCCTTCCTTCCTTCCCTCCTTGTTTAATTTTCTTCCCTCCTTCTCTCCTTTTTTCTTTCCTCACTTCCTTTATCCCTCCTCGTTTCCTTCTCTCTTTTCCTTCCTTGCTTCCTTCTCTTCCTTCCACCCCTCCTTGTTTCCTTGCTTCCTTCCTTCCCTCCTTTTTTCTGTCCTTCCTTCCTTCCTCCTTCCATCCCTCCTTGCTTCCTTCTCTTCCTTCCTTCCCTCTTTATTTCATTCCTTCCTTCCTTCCCTCCTTGTTTACTTGTTTCCTTCCCTCCTTCATTCCTTCCTTCCACCCCTCCTTGTTTCCTTGTTTCCTTCCTTCCCTCCTTTTTTCTTTCCGCCTTTCCTTCCCTCCTTCTTTCCTTCCTCCTTCCATCCCTCTTTGTTTCCTTGCTTCCTTCCTTAAATCACTCCTTGTTTCCATCCTCCTACCTTGCTTCCTTCTCTTCCTTCCTTCCATCTTTGTTTCCTTCCTTCCTTGGGAAGCACAGTTATCTTGGGAAAAAATCATTCAAATAAAACAATCCTCTATTTAATGACCTGAGGGAAACGGGACTTATAAAGAGAAATTAGTTGTGTATTTAATTATTTATATTTGTATTGTAATGTGCTATTATTGATATTATTGTCCCCCCTTATCCTATTAAATCATTAAATCATCTTAATTTTATTATTATTATTACTTTATTTAGTTCAATTTTAATGTAATTGAATGTTATATTTTCTTTTATATTTTATTTTCTTTTATATTTTTTTCTTTTATTTTTTTAATTAAATTAAATTTTATATTTTATTTTATTTTATTGCTAATTTAATTTTATATTTAATTTAATTTATTTTTTATTTTATTTTATTTTATTTTATTTTATGTATTTATTTTATTTTTTATTTTATTTTTTATTTTTTTTATTTTATTTTATTTTATTTTATTTTATCCCTTAATTTCTACTGCTCCACACTCCAGTCCAGTAGGTGGCGGTAGGTAATGCTCCTGTCCGTTGGTCTGCCCATAGACTTCTATGGGTCCGCCAACCGCCAAACACTCTAAAGAGGAAGAAGAAGAAGAAGAAAGTGGCGTAAAGAAGAAGAGACGAGAGTCAACATGGCTTCCCGTTTCTGATCGCGGAGCTTAAACACCAACAAAGACCAAACGAACAGAAGTTTATTTGTTCGTGTTTCACTTTAACTGTTAATATATTTTAATCTTTAAGGTTCCGGTTCGCTGTTTCCTGTTTCTATCAGCGCGCAGCCGGAGTCATGGAAACAGGTTTGTAACACCAGACTCCATTCACTAACATGTTTAATTTAACTTAACTGAGCTGTGAACAGTTATAACGTCTGTTTGAAGATGACTGGAGGTATTTACTGTGTATATGAGGATCACTCGTTAAATCGGCATAGGGGTCAATGACGTGATATAAGCCAGTGTCAGTTGGTGTAAAAATCAGATTATATACAGGGAAATAAATGTGAACTAAAATGAGAAAAAAAATTAAATCCACGTTTACATTGCAACACTATTTTACAAAATTTGACAAAACTGTGGGGGGAAAATGTTTTTTTTAATATGTTCTGCTCAATATCGTATTTAATATTAATCATTATTTTGTTTGACCCTTATTTATCACTGACCCAAACATGAACCAAATTTATACAGATTTTTATTTGTCGTTTTGTGCAATCTGGCAGCTTTTAAGATTATTTTCTGATCGTCTGACTGATGTTTATGGCTTCTTATTGAGCTAAACTGAGTAAAGACCTGTGTGTGTGTGTGTGTGTGTGTGTGTGTGTGTGTGTGTGGTATTCAAACAAAGCGATGTTAAAATGTCTCATATCTGAATAGAGTCTGGTGCCGTTTAACGTCAGAAATCAGACCAGTTAAGGAGCGCCGTGTTTATCCACACAAGTGTGTGTTTGTGAGTATCCCCAAAGGTATTTTATGATTAAAGTGGACTCACTCTTGAAATCGGCACACATAAAAACACCACTAAACCCTTAAGAACCCAGTCCCAGTTATCCTTAAAGGAACATTATGGGGGATATGCGCAGACCAAGTGGACCACATAGAACACATTTATGTTATTTTAAATAAAAAAATACTACCCCTAAATGTCAAAGATCTGTGATGTAACATAAACGTTACATTGGGCGTTTATGATATTTGTTATTTTAAAATAAATAAACTAAACACCTTTTATACTTACAGAAACACAAATTTGCCTTTTTCTTCGCATCTCCACAACATATATCAATATTGTGATAGGATAGGATTATTTTTTGTTTATATTTGGTCAAATGTACTTTAAATTGAACAGCAGAGCATATATTAATTTAAAATAATTTAAAGGATGTCCCCTGCACTTTTAACCGTCCAATAGAGAAGAGTCAAGCACTAGGACCAAGCGGAAAACGGCCTGTTTCCCTTAGTTTAGCCCCGCCCATAAGCTCCTCGATTGGCTCTGCCGTCTCTTGTGTGATTGGCCGTCCCCGCTGTCACTCATCAGGTTGTAAACACTATCACGCCGGTCTGCTGGTTGCCATGGAGACAGGACTTCCTGTTGTTGACATGTTGGCCGTTTGTTCTGCCTGGGTGACGTCAGCCTCGGATTACAAATGTCATTTTATATGTTAATATTTATATATTTATATCCATACTCATGATAATTGTGAAACTAAGTGTTTTCCTCTATTACCGTGTCATCAGCATTGATTGTTCGGTCAAACCAAAAAGGAAACAGTAAACTTAAAAGTAACAATAGAAAACTAGAAGAACTACAAGAAAACACAGTGAAGTGAAAGAGTTTTATTAAAGATACTCGTGTCCCCAAAAGGCATTTTATGATTAGAGTAGACTCACTCTTCCTGCATCCCTTCTTGTTTACTTCCCTCTCTTCCCTCCTTATTTCCTTCCCTCTTTGCTTCCTTCCTTCCTTCCCTCCTTGTTTCCTTCCCTCTCTTCCTTCCGTGGTTCCTTCTCTTCCCTTCTTCTTTCCCTCCTTGTTTACTTGCTTCCTTCCATCCCTCCTTGCTTCCTTGTTTCCTTCCCTTCTTCCTTGTTTCCTTCCTTCATCCCTCCTTGTTTCCTTCCTTCCATCCCTCCTTGTTTACTTCCTTGCCTCCTTGTTTCCTTCCCTCTCTACATTCTTTGCTTGCTTCTCTTCCCTTCTTCCTTCCCTCCTTGTTCCATTCCTTCCATCCCTCCTTGCTTCCTTCCACCCCTCCTTGTTTCCTTGCTTCCTTCCCTTCTTCCTTGTTTCCTTCCTTCAATCTCTACTTGTTTCCTTCCTCCTTTCTTGCTTCCTTCTGTCCCTCTTTCTGTCATTCCTTCCTTCATCCCTCCTTATTTCCTTCCATCCCTCCTTGTTGCCTTCCTTCCATCCCTCCTTGTTTACTTCTTTCCCTCCTTGTTTCCTTCCCTCTCTTCCTTTCTTGCTTCCTTCTCTCCCCTTCTTCCTTCCCTCCTTGTTTACTTGCTTCCTTCCCTTCTTGTTCCCTTCCTTCCTTCCCTCGTTATATTTGTCGTGTTGTCTGTGGATGTGATTGATAACTGGTATGTGATTGATAACTGGTATGTGATTGATAAGTGGTGTGTGGTGTGTTGTGGTCTAGAGGAGCTGATTGATAACTGGTATGTGATTGATAACTGGTATGTGATTGATAAGTGGTATGTGATTGATAAGTGGTGTGTGGTGTGTTGTGGTCTAGAGGAGCTGATTGATAAGTGGTATGTGATTGATAAGTGGTATGTGATTGATAACTGGTGTGTGTTGTGTTGTGGTCTAGAGGAGCAGGCCAGGAACCGTTTCCAGTCGGAGCTGGAGTTCATCCAGTGCTTGGCCAACCCAAACTACCTCAACTGTGAGTGACGGCACCTCTAATGTTTCTACTGTTGGCTAGACGATCAATATCACACACAATGATCAATCAACGACTATTGATAAAGTGTCAATCTAACGGGAGGTTGTTGTGTCCAGTTCTGGCTCAGAGAGGTTTCCTGAGGGAGCGACCGTTCATTAACTACCTCAAGTACCTGCTCTACTGGAAGGAGCCCGAGTACGCCAAGTTCCTCAAGTAAGCTTCAGTTTTATTCATATTCAGAGTTTCTGTTGGGGGCCGAAGCTGCCGAAATCCTAAATAAATACATAAATGAATGCCTCGATACATAAATTACAATAATATGGTAAATATAACAAAAATATTATTAAAAATAAATGTTTTCGTTCGCTTTCCCTCATTGAAGGGAAGACCTTTCAATGATTTATATTTATTTTATTTTTCCATTTTTAAATGTATTTGTTTAAATATTTTCCCCTCTGTTTATTTCTCCCAAAAAAATATTTCTTTTGTATTTCTTCATGCATTTCAAGATTAATATTGAATAAATAAAAAAGGGAAATATTTTAAAAAAAAAGTTGAAAAACACAGAATTAAAGTAATGAAAGTAAATAAATAAGCAAATTAAATCAATAAATATGCAGAATAACTCCAACACTACACTAGATCATTAATTTAAATAAATATCAAGGAAGGAGGGAAGGAAAGGCAGAAGGAAGGAAGGAAACAAGGAGGGGTGGAAGGAGGAAGGAAACAAGGAGGGAAGGAAGAAAGGAAATGAGGAGGGAAGGAAGGAAGTGAGGAAACTAGGAGGAAGGTATCAAGGAGTGAAGGAAGGAAGGAGACATGGAAGAAAAGAAGCATTGAAACAAGGAGGGAAGGAAGCAAGGAAACAAGGAGGGAGGATGGGAATTTAATACAGTGAATATTTTACAGATTAAGTGTTAACCATGACCCATTCAAAGACCATTGGAAAGTTGATAATCGGACAATAATGTCAGCTTTTACAGTTTCTGTGTATAATAAACGTGTTGATTTTTGGTTTCAGGGGGTTTTAAATACCAGTGTCGGTGTGTGTTGACCACTGACCTGTGTGTGTGTGTGTGTGTGTGTGTGTGTGTGTGTGTGTGTGTGTGTGTGTGTGTGTGTGTGTGTGTGTGTGGCGCCCCCTGCAGGTACCCTCACTGCCTGCACATGCTGGAGCTGCTGCAGTATGAACACTTCCGTAAGGAGCTGGTGAACGCTCAGTGCACCAAGTTCATCGACGAGCAGCAGCTGCTCCACTGGCAGCACTACTCCAGGAAACGCACCCGGCTGCAGCAGGCGCTGGCCGAGCAGCAGCAGCCGCAGCAGCAGGCGGCGCCGCACGGGAACGCCGCCGCCAAGTGAGCCGCTGCCCGACTGTCAAAGAGACGAGTGGGACATGAGGGGTTAACGAGGCCCATATCCATGTTGGACTACATTCTTTCTTTTCTAAAGGTTCCTTTAAACCTGAGCGGACTTTTCTCTGAGAATCGATCGACCTGTCAGCGCTCTGAGGAGGACCTGACACATAATAATTACTGTTATTATTATTATAATTATACTATATAAATAATTATTATAATAATTAGAGAAAGTCATGATGAAACAGCCGCTGGTGGGAGATATCTGTACGTTTAGAACTTCCTGTTTGGAATTTCAAATTAATAAAAGGAATCAGTTTGTTTATGAATATCATTGTTTTTAGTTTAACTTACTTAACTTTAACACATTTAAGGAAGGAAGGAAATAAGGGAGGAGGGAAGGAAGGAAGGAAACAAGGAGGGAATCAAGCAAGCAACAAAGGAAATGAGGGCAGGAAGGAAACGAGGATAAAAGGAAGGAAACAAGGAGGAATGGAAAGAAGGAGGGAATGAAGGAAGAAAGGATAAAAGGAAGGAAACAAGGAGGAATGGAAAGAAGGAGGGAATGAAGGAAGAAAGGAAAAGAAGGAAGGAAACAAGGAGGAATGGAAAGAAGGAGGGAATGAAGGAAGAAAGGAAAAGAAGGAGGGAATCAAGGAAGGAAGGAAACCAGGAGGAATGGAAGGAAGGAGGGAATGAGGGAAGGAAGTAAGGAAACAAGGAGGGAAGGAAGGAAGGAACTAAGGAGGGAAGGAAGGAAACATTGAGGGATGGAAGGAAGGAGGGAATGAAGGAAAAGAAGGAAGGAAACAAGGAGAGAAGGAAGGAGGGAGGGAGGAAGGAAACAAGGAGGGAAGGAAGGCGGGATAGAGCGAGGAAGGATCTAAGGAAACAAGAAGGGAAGGAAGGAAAGAAACAAGGAGGGATGGAAAGAAAGGAACGAACGAAGAGAAGAAAAAGAAGGAAGGAAATAAGGGTGGAAGGAAATGAGGAGGGAAGGAAGGAAAGAAACAAGGAGAGAAGGAAGGAAGGAAAGAAACAAGGAGGGAGGGATGGAAGGAGGAACACAAGGAGAGAAAGAAGGAAGGAAAGAAACAAGGAGGGATGGAAGAAAAAGGAAGGAAGGAAAGAAACAAGGAGGAAAGGAAAAGAAGGAAGGAGGAAACAAGCAGAGAAAGAACAGCCTTGAGGGGATCTGCTGCTGATGGTCCAGGAGTCAGAGACCCAGCTGCCTCCTGCAGGAGGAGTCAGCTGGGAGAGCTGGCACTGTGTGTGTGTGTGTGTGTGTTCAGGACCGCTGCATGCACACACACACACACCCACACACCAAACAGAGATCCCTGAACTAGTCCAGGTCACTTCAGGTCACCTACAGAAACTGTTTCTGTTTTTTTTCCGCATTTTTCATCCTTCCAGCGATAAATCTCTTAAATCTGTGGCCTAGAGGTTAGGACTCGGGCTTGTAACCGGAGGAATGACTGACAGGTCATTTGAGCAAGGCACCTAACCCCCCATGCAGCTCCCCAGGTGCACCGAATGGTGTGTGGTGTGTTCACTTGTGTGTAAAAAAAGAAGGGTTAAATGCAGATCAAAATAAAAAGAGCTGGATCTACGTTAAAGTTGATCCCCAACACCTAAAAATATTTCATTTTAATCTAGAAACCTGTCCCCCCTCCCTGTCAGCAGTAATCTCCTGCTCAGTGAACTGTCCTGCTGCCACGTCACTCAGCAACCAAACAAACCGCGTCTCACACACACACACACACACACACACACACACCATGGGATCACATTTGGTGAGGTCATTGTGCAGCTTTATGCCTGTTGTGTCCTGAATATGCAAACGATTGCTGCGTCTGACCGGGCCATATAGTTTGAATAATTCCAAGGAACTGAACACAGTCTATCTAATCTATTTCCTCCCTCTGTCTGCCCCTCTTTCCAATGAAGCAGAAAAGGCCTTAGAACAAAGATATAAATATATAATAGGCACCCCGGAGGATCCTTACCAGATGCAACTCTATGTTTGAACATGTTGTTTGTTATGGCCAATCCATGACTAGAACTGAAGTCCAATAATAAAACACCACTCTGGTTCAGATCAGGCCGTTCCTCCCAATCACCTCCTCCAGGTACCATCATTGTTGCCCATGTGAGTATTGAAGTCTCCCAGAAGAACTCCAGAGTCCCCAGGTGGTTCCTCTTCCAGGACACCACCCAGAGACTCCAAGAAGGCCGCATACTCTGACCTGCTGTTTGGGGCATAGACACTAACAACAGTCAGAGACCTCCTCGCATTGAGGCGACCCTCTGGTTCCTCGGGGAGAACTCCAACACAGCGGCGCTCAGCCGGGGGCTTGTCAGTATCTCCAGACCCAGGTTTCTGCCTTAGATGACTAATATGGCTTTTGGCTCTCTGACTAGGTGTAATATTATGATGATCGTGTTGTTTGTGTATGCAGTGTGTCTCAGGGCGTGTTGTCACGCTACACTTGTGTACAGTCGTATAGGCTCGAGCTACGTTATCAGGCTGTTGTCTCGAGGGATTTCCAGCAGACTCACAACATCCAGCGAGACATATCACGATCTCCGGAGGCTCCCTGGATTGTTGGCGGCCCCGGCAAGCGGCGTAGACGGCGAAAAGAGCGCAAGCAGAAGAGGGGTCGCCGCTCAGAACGGTACGATTCAGCTAGCGGGTCGGACCACCCACCGCTACGACAGGAACAGAGACTCGGTAAGAGCAAAGGAGGAGGACTGTGTGTTTATGTCCACAACGACTGGTGCACGAGCAGCGAGATCACAGACACACACACACTGCTCCCTGACATGGAAGCCATGACAGTTGTCTGTAGGCCCTTCTATCCGCCCAGAGAGCTGACAGTAGTGATCATCACTGCTGTTTACAGTCCACCGGATGCTAACGTTAGCATCGCTCTCACTCACCTACATGACACTGTCAACAGGCTGCAGCTGGCTCATCCTGAGGGAGTCCAGATCATCGCTGGGGACTTTAACCAAGCATGCCTTAAGACTGTCCTTCCCAGATTTGTACAGTATGTACAGTGTTCCACCAGAGGGGCTAACACACTGGACCGGGTTTATTCCAATCTAAAGCATGCCTACAGAGCTGTCCCCCTCCCACATCTGGGCCTGTCTGACCATCTCTCCCTGCTCCTCATCCCTGCTTGTACTCCCCTCAGGAGGAGAACCCAGCCGGTTACAAAAAGCTGTAAAAACCTGGCTGGAGGAACATCTGTCCAACAACCCCCGGCAGGTGTGGCAGGGACTAAAACAAATAACCAACTACAAAAGCACCACTACCAGCACTGATGCCTCGCTGGCAGAGGAGTTTCTTTGCCCACTTTGAGGCCATGAGGCCCCACGCAGCCACACTGCCCCACAGACTGCCAGCCCACACACACTCACTGTCCAGGAACACCAAGTGAGTCGTGTGTTCAGATCGCTAATCAACTCTCGCCTTCACTAAGACCTTTAATCTCTCTCTGCCACACGCCACCGTCCCAGCCTGTCTCAAGTCAGCCTCCATTAGCCCTGTCCCCAAAAATCCAACCTCAAATCACACACACACACACACACACAGCCTAACAGAGACACCTGAACTAGTCCAGGTCACTTCAGGTCACCTACAGAAACTATTTCTGGGTTTTTTCTCTTGTCCCATAATGTTTGTACATTTTTCATCCTTCCAGCGATAAAACACTTAAATCTACAGTTTATTTTTATTTATCTGAAAATCTTTTTGGGAGACGCTGAATGCCACGTAGTCTGTGGCCTAGAGGTTAGGACTCGGGCTTGTAACCGGAAGGTGGCCGGTTCCAAACCCAGGACTGACAGGTCATTTGAGCAAGACACCTAACCCCCCATGCAGCTCCCCAGGTGCACCGAATGGTGTGTGGTGTGTTCACTTGTGTGTAAAAAAGGGTTAAATGCAGCCCAAAATAAAAAGAGCTGGATCTACGTTAAAGTTGATCCCCAACACCTAAAAATATTTCATTTTAATCTAGAAACCTGTCCCCTCTCCCTGTCAGCAGTTATCTCCTGCTCAGTGAACTGTCCTGCTGCCACGTCACTCAGCAAACAAACAAACAGTGTCTCACACATACACACACACACCATGGGATCACATTTGGTGAGGTCATTGTGCAGCTTTATGCCTGTTGTGTCCTGAATATGCAAATAATTGCTGCGTCTGACCGGGCCATATAGTTTGAATAATTCCAAGGAACTGCACACAGTCCATCTATTTCCTCCCTCTGTCTCCCCCTCTTTCCAATGAAGCAGAAAAGGCCGTAGAACAAAGATATAAATATATAATAGGCACCCTGGAGGATCCTTACCAGATGCAACTCTATGTTTGAACATGGTGTTTGTTATGGACAATCCGTGAGTAGCCCAGAAGTCCAATAATAAAACACCACTCAGGTTCAGATCAGGCCGTTCCTCCCAATCGTGACACACTCTATTTGGTTGTGTAGTTGCCTATAGAATGACAAAAAAAGGCTGTTTGATTGATTTGATGTTGAACTATCTCTAGCTTGTAAACCTTCACCTCCTTCCACGTTCCACGTCCCCAGAGCCACTGAAGCCGGGGGTCAGCACGTCCAGGTCCCCACCTTTACCTGGCTCGCACTGAGCCCCACCCTCAGGCCTCACTCTGCAGGTGGAGGGACCACAGGTTGTCATCTGTTATATTGCTGTGATCTTGTGGGAAGAAACCTGTCCTCCCTCCCTCTCTCTCTCTGTCATGCACACAACATAATGGGATCATATTTGTTTATGTTATTATACCTGTCGTCGTAAATATGCAAACGATTTCTGCTTCTGTCCGTGACACGGTGTTGGTAGTATAACACTGAGCTACTGTTAATTGTCCGTCGATATCAACGGCAGCAGCGAGTCTGAAGGGTCACCCTCTCATGAAGCCAGAGAGAAATCAAGATGTTGGTGGTTTTTCTGCTCCTCATGGCTGCACCAGGCAAGTCTTTCTCTTCTTTTATATTCACACTACATTGATGTATCATTGTGGCTGCAGAGCTCTTATCACTACTCTTTTATGATGCCCTTCAGTTACATTATAATTGATTTGGAGACTTGAACCCAAACACACACTGAGCTGATCTCCTTTTTAAAAAGCAGGAATCAGTCACATCTCTAAATGTTCTGAGAAATGTATCAGAGATAAATCAGTTAAAATGTGCTCAGTCTTTGTTTTTCACTGCTGGGATTCACTTGATACCTGCACTAATTAAACTCACTTCATTTTTATTGTAGTTTGCCCGCTGTTTTTGCTGTAAATGCCCAAATTTGGTGCCTCTCACGCATTTTAATGCCTCTATTCCATCATAGACACTGATCTTATCATTGCATATTTTAATGTGTTTGCCTACATGATTGTAAACATGAAGGGAATTATTGTTGAGGAGAATTTTTATTTAAGGCATTGTATTTTCATCGTCTTTAACTCTGTTCAGGCTTCAATGTGCTCTTATTTTTGAAAGTTTCTTGTTTACAAGAAGTCTGAATTGTGGCTATATTTAGAGACTATTCAGACCCCTCTAGAGACTCTTCGTCAAAAAAGTGACTTGAGACAAATCTAGGGACTTTTTCTGGTGTTGTTGGAGACTTTTGGAGACTCGTTGTGACTTGTTAAGGAGCAGCGGGGGATGGCAGCTCCTCCCTCGTCCCAAACGAGGTCCAGCAGGACATGTTAACTCCTCAGCGTCCAGTCTGTAAATGAACCAGGCATGCGTGAAGTGGCTGCTGGCTGTCTTCCAGTCAGAGTCTCTTTTTTTTCTCTCTGACAGACAGAGAGGAACGTTTCTCTGTCACCATGCTGCTGTTGATCTGAAGGGAAGAGGGCTGTAAAATGAACACACTCTAGTGAATCACAACTTATTATATTATATATTATTATATAATATTATATCTTATTTTATGTTTTATATTATTATATTAAAACGTATTATATATTATGTTATGTTATATATTATTACATTATATTATATATTATTATAGTATATTGTATCTTATTTTCTTTTTTATAACATGTATAAAAGTTCTTTACAGCGTAACTGTGATCAGTATTCATGTGTGTCTCTACAGGCCTGTGTGCTGGACGTCAGTACCATTTAATTTCTGAAGAGAAGAACTTTACTGAAGCACAAAGTTACTGCAGAGAGAAATACACAGACCTGGCCACTATAGACAGCATGGAGGATGTGGAGACCCTGAACAGAACGGCAGAAACAGCAGGAGTTTCCTCTGTGAGTTCACTTTCCTCTTTCTTTCCCTTCAAACATGTTTTTGACATCATGTCAGTGACACGTGGATTTAAAGTTTTATAATCTGAGCTGTGATACTTCAGAGAAACTTTAAAATCTGTTTTTTACTCTGAAGGAGGACGAAGGATTTAGTTCCCCATTGAACGTGTATTATAAGGGATCTCTTAATGTCCAGTATAAACAGCAGCAATTATTACAGGAAGCAGAACCTGTTTCACTGTTCATATGGACACATGAATATTATTATTAATGCAAACATGTGTTTCAGGCACCCTGGATCGGGCTGTACAAAACCTGGGGGTGGTCACTGTCAGACACAAGTTTCCACAAACACGGAGAGAAGGAGTTCAGAGGATGGAAACCTGGACAACCAGACAATAAAGGAGGTGATCAACACTGCACACTGATGTGTCATGATGGAGGATGGATCGATTACAGCTGCGCAAACATCTATCAGGCGGTGTGCTGTGATGTGAGAGGTGAGAATATTGATGAGTGAAGGTAAAACAGACCAGTTGAGCTTGTTGACCTCTCCCCTTCTCTGCTGCTCTTTGCCTCTCTGTCTTCAGTTACATGAAGCTCATTTAAAGCAGATGGACGTGAGTCCTGCCTTCATTTCACTGTGAGAAGCTGCAGGTTTCTATAAAGAGCTCCATCATTAACAGCTTTATCCCACGTCACTGTCTCAGTCAACAGGGCTGCAAGAAAAGGAGTTGATATGCACACAGCTCCACGGTGACTTCAGCTTCATGCTGACATTCATTAAGAAACATCAAACTGCTGAGAAAAATATTCAGACACAGAAAAACTCAAATATAAAGTTTGCATCTATGTTGTGTGTTATGTTGCCTCTGCACAGCTCTTCTCTGGATCTATTTTCAGGGCTGAATGTGACTTTTAACCTCACTGACGACCGCATGATCTGGACTGAGGCCCAGAGCTACTGCAGAGAACACCACACAGACCTGGCCAGTGTGAGAAACCAGGCAGAGAACCAGAAGGTCCACGAGCTGATTCCAGCAGGAGTAAGATATGTCTGGATCGGCCTTTTCAGAGACTCCTGGAAGTGGTCCGATGGAAGCAGCTCCTCGTTCAGACGCTGGTTGCCAGGGCAACCTGATAACAGCAAGGGGACGGAGGCTTGTGCAGCAGCAGATTTCAGGTCCTCTGGAAGATGGGTAGACCTCAACTGTAACAGCAGGAGACCATTCATCTGCTACGGTCCAGGTGAGTGGTAACTAGGGTTGCCAACCGTCCCTTGAAAAACGGAATCGTCCCGTATTTAGAAACAAAAGCACCAGTCCCGTATTATTGTGACAGTCAAAAAATAGTCAGTAAATGCCAATGAAAATTTAATAACAGGGCGCTTTATATGTAAACTTACGGTAAACTTGTTCCAAGGCCCCGTCCTGCTCTGTGACCAATGAACTGACAGCATATTCACACACGAGTATGACGATACAGAATACGCTCATCCCATTGGTCGAGGAGAAGATAGCAGAAGACAACAAAGCAGTATGCGTAGGTGACAGTGACACAGACGCCGACACTGCTTTACGGGGCGCTACACCTTCGAGCAGCAATGTGTCTAGTACCCTTCCGAGAAAAAAACAGAAAAGGATGCAAAAATACTGAAGAATGGGTAAAAGGAAGCACCTGGGTGGAAAAAGTGCGTGATAACATCTATAAAGCCACTGCACGTTGTGCCGGCGCTCTTTTTCCGTAGTCCATGGTGGACTGACTGATCTGAAACAACATGCTTCCAGTACTGCGGTCACGACATCTGCACTTTAAATTTTAGTGCGCAATTACATTGCACTTTACGGCCCGTTTGTCAGCTGCATGACTCCAAAATAGCCATTCAATTGTATTCATGCTGCTCCAATAAAATAAATACATCAATTTGTTATCAGCAAACTCCAGTGCATTCTTGAAGACCAGGTTTTTTTTTTACTGAACCAATTTGGAATTATGGAATGCCATAATCTTCCAAAATGGCCATTCAATTGCATACATGCTGCATTTTAAAAGCCAACAAAAGGAGTGAATCAAATTGTTATCAGCAAACTCCACTACATCTTTGAAAAACAGGGCCTAATTGTTATTTTGTGTTAAAGGGAATTGCTGGATAATCATTTTTTCATTTTTTTTCATTTTCCATGTATTCATGTCACACAAAAATATGCATCTAATTCAATTCAGGTTCGAGTCGATTGTTAAAAAATCATTTTACTAACAAAAAAGGGGCTAAAAAATTTCACCACGCCAGGATGGGCCCTGCCAATGAAGTGTCCCTTATTTATTTTTCGGGGAGTTGGCAACCCTAGTGGTAACCCCTGATTCAAACAGTATTTATATCAGATTTAGGTTTACTTTAGCATCAAATGACAATAAATGTGAACACTCAGGATGCTGGTGTTAGCGTGCAGTGTGACCAACTGCAGATAATCAGTTTGTGTTGACTTCAATGTGAGAATATCAACAGATGGAGGAAGTAACTGCTTCTAACTGACTGATAAACCCCTGAACGCCCCCTGGTGGCGGCCTGCAGTATAGCTCTAAACTGACCACAGGCAGGACAAAACTAACTGATGACACTTTATATCAACAGGATGCTGATTATTATCCAAGCAGAAACCTCTCAACTGATCATGTTTGATTGTCTCTTTAAAGTCTCAAAGCAAGTGTTCAGACTGAGGCTGAGGAGCTCTGTGGACCCCAACGACCCTGCTGTGATGGAGGCAATGCTGAAGCAGGTAAATCTGCTTTTTATTCACATTTTATGCAAAAACTGAGCAAACAAATGACTGTTGGAAGCATCAAGGTGAAACTTTATTGACCCTCAGAGAGTGAATTAACATTAAAGCAGGAAAAGAAACAGTCTGAATAATAAACTTAATAAAGTTTATGTTGTGTTATGTTGTGTAATGTTTCTCAGTTCAAACAGAAGCTGAAGGCCCAGGGGGTGAATGACGACGTCACACTGAGCTTTAGGAAGCAGGCAGATGGAAAAGCCTTCCACAAGGAGAAGAGGAAGACCAGAAAGGTGGAGCTTTAATTTAGATTTGCTGTGAATCAGAAAAGTGTGTTTCTTTACTCAGATTCCCCTTTTGGACCAAAGCAGTTTCAGGAGCGATTGGAGCCGGTGCTAGTGCTGGTTCACAGTTGGTTCCACTTGTGAACCAGCTCTGAACCTGTTTTCTTTTCCACAGAGAGCCTGGTCATTACGTCTCTGTTAACGTCTGTATGTCTCCGTCCTCTCAGCCAGTATAACAACAACAGACTACATGTCTCTACAGCACATCTGCTGCTCATCTAGATCACTATGGACGCCCAATACATTCTGATTAACACTGAACGTAACATGCTAATGTTGGACTTTGTTGTTAGCTAACGCTAGCACGCTAGCAATCACCCGCTAACATTAGCCCACTAGCTGGCCCGTATCAATCACATTGCAGTTAAACAAATCAAATAAATGAATGAAACACGTTTTAGTTGGTGTCTCTCAACGGGCCGAGTTGGTCTTGTTGGTCAGATAGCCCCGCCCCCAGCCCCGCCCCCAGCCCCTGATATAAGCAGTTCACAGTTCAACACCAGCAGACAGTTGGTGCCGTAGTGGAACCAGTTTTCTGGCTGGGAACTGGTTCTTTGGCGGTGGAAAACCAAAGAACTGTTTTCAATTGGGCACCGGCCTGAAACCGGCTCTGGTGGAAAAGGGGTCAGAGTCTTTGTGTGATGTGTTAGAATAGAGCTGCAACAATTAGCTGATTAATCGACTCGTTGCTGCTGTTTTTATAGTCAAATAATCAGTTTAGTCATTTTACAAGCTCAAATGTCAAATATCTGCTGGTTCCAGCTTCTCCAGTTTAAAGATTTAATGCTTTTATTGCTCATAAACTTATATTTACTGATATTTAAACGTAGAGAGATTGTCGGTTTATTAAAACAAGACATTTTAATTGATCTGTTTGGGCTGTGGGAAATTATAACAGGCAATGTTTTATTATTTTTCACATTTTATAGGTAAGATAATATAAATGAGATCTGACTGGAATCAACTCCAGTGAAAAAACACCTTTAAACTTTAATGTTGTGTTGAATCATTCAAATCTACTTTCATGAGTAAAAACATCTTTCTTCATTTGAGTTAATATATCGCATCAAAACATGCCAAACAGTTCTGGCTTTTCAAATATGAATATTTAATGCTTTTCTTTGTCATATATGGTCATAAACTTATATTTACTCATATTTAAACATGTTGGTTTATTAGGGCCTCGGGGCAATCGCACCGAGCACTACTGTTATACTGTGGATTTCTTCCTCTTCCGGACGCAATTTCGTCCCGCTACTAGTCCTACAACTTGAAGAGTTGCAGGACAAATTATATATCAAAACGTGCGGTTTGATCGGGATCGGTGTGCTATTACTTTTCTTGACAGAATACGAAATTTTTGCGACATAAGTCGCGAAAAACTGCCCAAAATTTTGCATTGAAATGAATGGGACGGCCGAACAAAAATGAGCGAAAAAGAACAATAATTGGAGATATTTAAACGTCTACTTCTCCGGCATAATTTCACCTAGAGACTCCATTTAAACTTTAAACAGTAGACACAAGTCTTGTGTATCGGTGTATTAATCCACGTTTCGATAGGTCATATAGTTTTTTATCAATCCCTGTTCAATGACCATGATCATTTTTGGAGAAATTCTGAGATTATAATGGGTGTGTATTGTACGGAATGTTCGTGTCACAGTGTGTGACATCATCGCCAGAGTGTAGAGGGAGAGAAAAAATTGTCAAAAAATAAATTTGAAAACTGCGCTCCAGGCCGCAAATTCCACTCTACAGAAATAATTTATACATAGAAACGTAGGAAAATTAGTCTTCTCCCTCACAATCCTCTGGTAAAGCTGTCAGAGTTATAGTTTGGGCATAGGATGCACAGATGATCCACCAACACGCACCAACAGCCTCATTGGCTCCCATATTAAAAACGCAGGAAGATTTCTGAGCTGTCTGAGATTTAACATTTTTTTTAGACCGCTCTAACAAAGCTATTTTTTTTTTCATTTTTCTTAAAAAAAAACATATGTAGACGTTCAGGAAGAACTCAGGACGCTCAAAGTGAAGTCGGATCAATGATAGGTGTTATGGTTTTGCCAAAAATGCTGTTCGAGGCCAGAAATTCCACTCTGTCCACCTCTGCTGCCTCTATTACGGAAGATTGGCAGGTGTCAGTTAATTCTGTTGATTGCTTTGATCTGATTGCCTTTGATCTTTGATGTGATTACAGTTACAGATACACACACACACACATGCGCGTAAGCACGCACACTCCTCAAGATACACATGCTTCCAATACACACACACACACACACACACACGCGCGCACACACACACACACATTTTGAGGTTAAAGGTCATAGGTTGCTGTGTAAATAAGGACTTGTAAAGGAATGCTTGTTGTAGGTGTGCTCCTTGTATATTATATAGTATCATAACATTACTAGTATTAATTGTTTGAAATCTCTGAATAATCTCATCATAGTGTACACACACCGGCAGTCACCCCGGTGGCCCTTTCAGAATTTCCCCAGAGAAAATTTTCTAGTTATTATAATTATACAAGACTTTTGAATTCATGTGTGTGTGCTGTGGGGATTTATAACAGACATTTAATTGATAATATTAATAAGATTAGATTACACATATTCTTTATGATGAGATCAGATATTTGGTTCCTTCAGCTTCATATGTTTTGGTTCATAAATTAAAGTGTATCTGGGAACAATGCAGTTATTAAAATAAAACCAGACTTATACATTTTTAATAAAAAATATTTTTTAATGAAACAAAATAATATCTAACAAAATAATGTTGTTGTGAAAACGTATGATGAAATAACATAATGTCTGCAATTAATTTAATAAATTTCTTTAATTATTTCACAAGTTGTCTGTTTCTTTATATTTGTCATAATTTACTTGTGTGATGATTTATTTGGTATTTTCTTTTTCATGGAGATAATAGAGAACACTTTCCATAATTCTGATGATTTTAACAATAAATGGCCTCTGTGATCTATAATCTTTTATAAAGTTTCATCATCTCTGATATTTATATTTTAGGCTTTATTAAGAGTTATAATAGTTTACTGCCTGTTCCTGCTGTTTATCAATGATGTGACAAGGTTTGACACAGTCTCGCGAGCCTTTGTGTAACGCTATCTGTGTTGACAGATCTCGCGAGAGTGAGCTGTGAGACAGAGAGGCAACCTTTCTCTCCACAACACCTCTGCCGTTGAGTTATAACCGTCTCGGTGTTGTGACGTGAATCGTCTCCCAGCAGAATGTTTTCCCGCCGTCTAACTTAATATTTCACTTTTGTGGATTTCCGCAGAGAAAGCAGCGACACCGGAGCAGAGAAACACCTCCGGACAGCACGGCACCGTTTATCTGACTCATTATTACTCATTAAATCCACTGTTTTTGGATCAAAGTGCTTTTAAAGACAGATACTCGGCGAGATCAACTTTAAAACGAGCGAGCTGAGCAGGTTTGTAGCCGTTCACTTCATGTAACCGACAGACGTTCGCCTTTTAAAATGCGTTAAAAAGGTCAATTAAACCTTTAGATCACGTTTTTATGTGATAATTAATAATGTAATGTCTGTTTGTCCCGGGTCACTCACAGGGAATCCGTTAACTCGCTTCTTTTTGGGTTTATTGAGACTTTTGTGTTTGATGGTGCAACACTCTGAACTTTATATTCATTCAAATATATACATGTACGTGTGTGGATATGTGATACTCACAAAATAAGTGTTTTGTTGAGATATTATTTTTATTATTTTTGTGTCCATAGCAGTTGTATTATGTGATTTTATTGTCTAAGAATGATAAATGACAGAAGCTCCCAGTGAGCTGCTGTAGCGTGAACTGGCCGCTGGGTGGCAGCACTGACCAGCAGCGTCACTGGGCTCCTTGCAATGCCTCCTGGGAGCTGGGCTCATCATCCAGATGAGAGGAGGAGCAGCACCAGTTGTCCTGCTTCACTGGTTTCTGTTCTATTTACAGGTGAGTTCCTCACTTTTTACCTGACTACAGATGTCTGTAAACTAATATGAATCCCCTGTGATATGTGGTTCGGAAGCTAAAAGTGCGTTCAGTGTGTAAATATTTAAGTGTCATGGTACGTGACGGTTGTAGAAAACAGGAAAATGTTTGGAGGAACCGGTGGGAATAACATGATCCTCCTACGTGCTACGTCCTACTAGGGAATCTCCCCCTGTCAGGTGACAAGAAGCGGTCTGCTAACTCTGCATGTATCGGAGGAAGCATGTGGCAGTTCAGGGCTCTCCCCAGACCGACAGGGACGAGGTAGCGCCCAGGATCACGATAGGAAAAACTGGGTGATAAACAAAAATGGGTTACAAAAATTGTGGGATGAAAATAAAAAATAAAAAAAATTATATAAGAATTATGTAAGTGCTTATTTAAAGTGCTTCACTGAGCTCAAATTGAACATTTCAAACTAAATGTTACGTGCCAGAGGACTGTTTGTGTGTGTTTCTGCCTCTCCTCCTCCCCCTCCTTTCTGTGTCCTTCCCAGGTGCTAACTAGCTGATTGGGATCCACCTGGAAAGCTGATTTCCACCTGTGGAGCTGGCCAATCATAGGTGGTGTGTTCAGGCTGAAAAAGGACCATTCTGAGGATCACGGAAGGCCATCTTGTTTTTGTTGTGTCTCTGTCGACTTGTTAGTGCTGTTTGTGGTGGTGAGGTTGGGACTAGGTAAGTTGGGGGTACTCTGTACATTTTGCATTCACGTAGGATATTTTCTGTTACTCCATTAGCTTATTGGTTGTGCCACCCCTGTATTGTTTTGAAAAGCCTTTTTTGTAGATAAGTTAGTTCGGCCTTTTGTTTGTTTGTTTTACTTCACAGCTAGTTTAGGTAGACCTTCTTTTGTTATAGAGCTTTATTGATGATCCCAGTTTTGAACAACTTGAGTTATGTCGCAAAGATGATTTGCTCTGTGTTGCAGCACATTTTGACATCCCTGTACAGAAATATGGTGTTAGAAGGGAAATCAAAAATTAAGTTATTGAAAAGCAAATTGAGTTACAGGTCCTAATGGACCCTGTTGACTCTGTTCAGTCAGGGGCTGAGGTTTCTCCAGGGAGAGTTGCTGTGGCTGGACCAAGTGTTTCCCCTGTTCAAGATGAAGAACCTTTCTCCCCAGAGTCCATTGGGTCCAGTGGGAACGCTAAATTGAAGGTTCGTTTAACCCGCCTACAGCTCGAAGCAAAAGAAAAGGAGAATGTGCGGAAAGCAGATTATGAACTGAAATTGCAGGTTAGTGATAGAGGCTGAAAGGGATGTAAAGTTGCGGCAGCTTGACATTGAAGCTATGAGAATCTCTTCTGGCCAGACTTTGCCATATGCAACTGAGAATTCTGCACCTTCACATGCAGAAGGTCACAAACAAACAAATTTGATGTTGTAAAGCATATTGCATTAGTGCCAACTTTTCGAGAGACAGAGGTTGACTTTTATTTCAGTGCATTCGAAAGAATTGCAACTGCATTAGAATGGCCAAAGGACATGTGGCCTATCTTGCTTCAGTGTAAACTGACTGGTAAAGCCCAGGAGGTAGTGGCATGTCTTTCATTAGAAGATAGTTTGCAGTACGATGTGCTTAAGGCGTCCATTTTGCGTGCCTTTGAGCTTGTGCCAGAGGCCTACAGGCAGAAATTCATAAAAAGTCAAATGGTCAAACCTTTGTTGAGTTTACACGTGAGAAAAGTGTCGTCTTTGATAAGTGGTGTGCTTCCACTGGGGTCAGTGATTTTGAATCACTTCGGCAGTTAATGCTCGTTGAAGACGTCAAGAACAGTCTACCAGAAAATATGGTGGTTTTCTTAAATGAACAAAAAGTGTCTTCACTGTCTAAAGCAGCTGTCTTAGCTGATGAGTTCGTTCTGACTCATAAAAATGTGTTTGTATCTTCCCCACCGCCCAGAGAATCAGTACAGCGTCCTGTGAGTCCCAACACTAGCCACCCCGTTTCTGAGAAGTCTAAAGGTCCACTGTTAACTTCACGGGAGGAACGTGAATGCTTCTATTGTCATAGAAAGGGTCATATTATTGCTGACTGTATTACTTTGAAACGTAAGCAACAGTTTCCTCCTATCTCATCAACTCCAGAGGAAGTGGGTCTGATTAAGAGTGTTGGTTTGGTCAGTACAGTGGTTCCTGGTGGTCAGTTGGCTGCCCCAGGACAGCATAACTTTGACAGGAAGAGCTGAGGACCAGCGCCCGTCACGGTGCTTCGTGATTCTGGCTGTTCTCAGTCTTTCATCCTGTCTAGAGTGTTGCCGTGGAGTCCTAAGTCTGCCTGCGGGAGAAGTTCTGTTAGAGGTATTGGGAGGGGTGTTGTGCCCGCGTCCCTACACCAAGCCCACATAATGTCTGAACTGGTTACTGTGTGTTTTCCTATTGCTGTTTTCTCTCATCTTCCTATTGATGGTGTTGATTTTGTGATGGGTAATGACATTGCTGGTGGGAAGGTGTATCCTACACCTGATGTTGCTGTTCCTCTTGTGAGGAACACTACCAGCAGAAAGAAAAGAAACAGGAAAACCAGAACATTGTAAGTTGTGATTTCTGGCACATACTTGGTGGTTGTATTGGGGAGTATTGTTCCAAACATTGTTTGTTTGGACTTTTATGGGTGGAGGTGTTACGTGCCAGAGGACTGTTTGTGTGTGTTTCTGCCTCTCCTCCTCCCCCTTCCTTTCTGTGTCCTTCCCAGGTGCTAACTAGCTGATTGGGATCCACCTGGAAAGCTGATTTCCACCTGTGGAGCTGGCCAATCAGAGGAGGTGTGTTCAGGCTGAAAAAGGACCATTCTGAGGATCACGGAAGGCCATCTTGTTTTTGTTGTCTCTGTCTGTGAGACTGGTTTTTGTGTGTTCTGACATTTAAATTCGACTTGTTAGTGCTGTTTGTGGTGGTGAGGTTGGGACTAGGTAAATTGGGGGTACCCTGTACATTTTGCATTCACGTAGGATATTTTCTGTTACTCCATTAGCTTATTGGTTGTGCCACCCCTGTATTGTTTTGAAAAGCCTTTTTTGTAGATAAGTTAGTTAGGCCTTTTGTTTGTTTGTTTTACTTCACAGCTAGTTTAGGTAGATTTGTTTCAACTTTATTTTGGCACAATGACTTGTCCCATCCTCCCCCACCTTCGTGTGTCTTTCTTCTGTTGTTCATAAAATAAATCATCATTGTTCACATCACTTTTGACTTTGTTTAATTTTCTGATTGTTGTGTTATTGTCTGCTGGCTGGGTTTAGTCAGCGGACGTAACACTAAAACACGAAGCAAAATAAAACAACAAAAAGACAACAAACATATTTCTACATTTATAATAAATGAGAAAAAAATCGTTCTAGAAGCTTTTTTTCCTTTCAAGATCTGTTATTTCCACCATTCATGTATATTATTAAAGTGAAAAACAAACAGAGTCTGTCTGTCAGCAAGAAACACTTTTACATCGTTTGTCATTTTCATCAGTCCCACGTGAGGCGGATCATTCCTGAGTGTAGCTTTGATCTGAGAGACATCATTTACATTTTCCCTTAATCATCTAAGCTAATAAAACGCAACACAATCATGTTCTGGGATATTAAATAATGAATTTATGTGTGAGTCACAGGAGAACACAGAGAGATGATGACCTCGCTAAATAAATGTATGTTTCCACCCGGGCAGCGTCAGGTGCACCAGTGACACCTCGAAAAGTTTTTAGTCACACTCTTAAAAAATTATGGTCGCATGTTTGACCAAATTGGTGGCACTCTGGAGCCCTGATTCATGTGAATGTTATCCAAACGTGGTTATAACCAGCGCTTCAGTGCAGACAAAATAACAGAAATAACTCATGATTGCAGTGAAAAAAGTTAAAATGAATATGAAAATGAAATAATCCAGATGAAAGGAGAATGAGCACCAGTTGTCCTGCTTGGCTGATTTCTGTGTTATATTTCCAGAGCCTTCACAGTCTGTTGAAGGACTGCTCCGTCCAGCTGAGGTATATCCCAAAGTCAAGGATCCTTCCTGCAGAGTCGGGTCCTCCAGAGACGAGGCCAGAGTCCTTCCTTTCACTGTCATAACCACAGATGGAACAGGTTCAGTGTGCAGTTGTGTGTCATTGTGTAACTGGACGTCCTGATTAAATTCAGCGCCGCAATTTCTAAACCAGTTCAGACTTGATGTGGCTTTGGCATCAGCACTCTGACACATATTTGTGGAAATAGAAGAAGATGCTTTAAGGTTGAATCTCCACGATTCAGCAAGTAAAAGCCACAAAGTGGATTAAACCTGAATATTTCACTGATCCTGGATGAATTTGGCCGCTATTCAGTTTCATAAAAGCAGCGGAGCATAACTCACCTGGAGATGTTCTGGGATTTTTTTTAAATTTTATTTTACAGTGCAGCACAATAACAGTTATTTATTAATAGCAATAATGGATAATAGCGGACTGTCGGTCTGTTAACACAATAAACAAATGTATAACTTTCTGAATTACATAGCTTCGTATACTTTACACATCGTACATCATCATCTGACGCGTCTATATAAATGAACAATTAATAACTTTAGCGACTGAGACGCATCAATTAACTTAACTGGCAATGTATCAAGATGATGTTTATTATCTTTAGATAAATATTCTGGCATTTGTTTATGTATATGTTTTTGCTTGACTTTGAACACACATTTTATAAGTTATGTGATAACAAATATTATAATAATAACATATATATATATATATATATATATATATATATATATATGTATTTTAATTCATATTGATGCCGCCGGCTTCACCGTTTCTTCTCTCGCCATTTTTAAATCTCCTGGTAGACCGGTGGGTGCAAGGCTTTATGGGTACTCGGGACACGGAGGATACACACATGCATCCTTGTTTGTGGCAAAAGAAGGAGTCTGTCCTCTGGAGCTGGACATTGGGACAGTCCTTCAGCTGTCCATGACGTAGTTTCCTTCAGATTCAGCCGTTTGAGGATCCTTCCTTGACTTTGGGATACAGCTTCTGTGTTGTTTAACGTGTAGGCGGGGTAAAGAGTGAGGGGGCGGGGCTTGTGTCTATTGGCGTTTTCACACCTGAAAGTCCGTACCAAGGTCTGTGTTCTGTTACATTGTATACATTTGGTCCTGTTGGTTTTGGTTTCACACTGCAAAAGGAATAACGGACGTTACAAGACAATTCTACTGGACACGTTATCTCCCTGTGTACTTCCGCGGCTCATTTTGTTTTAGTTACGCTTCGTTGTTAGGCCGGCCGGCATCTGACGTCAGTGTTACTTCCTTAACGTGTTTACACTAAATGAATCCAGCGAGACACCTTTTACTCCATTTGAGTCCTTTTCCCATGCGTTATTTCAGTCTTGTGGCAGTGAAGGTTTCTGCTGCTGTCCTCAGCTCCATTGTGCACACAATTAAATGTCTGTCCTTGTGTTACCTTGCCGCTGATTAGTGATTGTGCTCAATTGTGCTTCCTGTCATTGATACGAAGGTCCGAACTATAAAAAAAAGTTGTTTTCACACTGCAAAAGGTTTGGACCTTGGTTAGTTTGGTCCGGACCGAGACCACCTCTTTTGGTCGGACCAAACTTTGGTCCTTTGGTGCGGAGCGTGGTCCGCGGCAGCTTTCACACATGGAATTTAGGATCGGATCAAACTGAAAAGCCCTAAAGTCCGGACCAAACGAGATAGGTGTGAAAGCGCCCTATGATGCTATGATGTTAACGTTCTATTTTAGGATTTGATGATGTCATTAAGTTCCAACCAGTTGACCTGCAGCTTCAAAACACTAAATATTGTTTTTTATATAACATTAACAGCAGCAGTGAGGAGTTCCATCACAGGACATTTAGCGTAACTGTATCCCAAATCAGACACCGATCGGCTAGGAGTCTATCCAAATTTTCCAAATATCACCGTTATCAACCATCGTTATCAACACACCTGGACCGTACTTCTGTCCTTCACAATAAAATACAGTACAGTAAAAATACAGATAATTAACTGGTGAAATAGGTGTCATGTCACGCAAGGTTAGTTAATTCTGTTGAGCACTTTCATGTCAAGTTAAATCACTCATGTCTCGTCTTGTCTAGTCACTTCCTGTTTTATTTTGTACTCCCCTTTCCCCTCTCGTTTCAGGCTCTTGACTTCCTTCCATTTTGTGATTTTCCCTCCACTGTGATTGGCTGTGTCCCAATGTCAAGGAAGGATGCTCAAACGGCTGGATTTGAAGGATACTACGTCATTGACATCCGCCAAAGGGCCGTCCCACACACACAATGGGATCACATTTGTCAAGGTCATTGTGCAAAATTTGCCTGTTGTTTCCTGAAGATGCAAACGATTTCTGCATCTGATCGGGCCATGTAGTTTGAATAATTCCTGTCTCCTTGTCTCCACTCCTGTCTCCTTGTCCCCTCTCCTGTCTCCTTGTGTCGTCTCCTGTGTGTCCTTGTTTCCTATCCTGTCTCCTTGTCTCCTGTCTCCTTGTGTCCTCTCATGTCTCCCTGTCTCTACTCCTATGAGTCATCTCCTTGAACGTGGTGGTTGTTATGGACAATATATGACTAGCACCGAAGTCCAACAACAAAACACTCAGATTCAGGCCGTTCCTCCCAACTACCTCCTCCAGGTACCATCAATATTGCCCACGTGAGTGTTGAAGTCTCCCAGAAGAACTCCAGAGTCCCCAGGTGGTTCCCCTTCCAGGACACCACCCAGAGACTCCAAGAAGGCCGGATACTCTGACCTGCTGTTTGGTGCATAGACACTAACAACAGTCAGAGACCTCCTCCTCGCATTGAGGCGACCCTCTGGTTCCTCGGGGAGAACTCCAACACAGCGGCGCTCAGCCGGGGGCTTGTGAGTATCTCTAGACCCGCCCGGCACCTCTCACCCCGGGCAACTCTGGAAAAGGAGAGAGTCCAGCCTCTCTCTGGGAGTTTTTGTCCCGGAGCCCAGGCTATGTGTGGAGGTGACCAACTATCTGTCTATCTCTCTCTATGAAAAGCAAAATTCTCAGTGAAGAAGATGAATCTTTATGTGTCATATTATCAGCAAGTTCGCCCAAAATAAAAAGCTGGATCTATGATAAAGTTGATCCCCAACACCTAAAAGTATTTTATTTTAATCAGGAAACCTGTCCTCCCTCCTCAGTAAAGTGTCATGCTGATTCAGCAGACAAACACACAGCATCACACACACGATGAGATCACATTTGTCAAGGTCATTGTGCAAAATTTGCCTGTTGTTTCCTTGATATGCAAACGATTTGCTGCGTCGGTTCGAACAATGTTCTTTGAATAGTACTCAGGGACACAGTCCATCTATTTCAGCGGCAGCAGCGAGTCTGAAGGGTCACCCTCTCATGAAGCCAGAGAGAAATCAAGATGTTGGTGTTTTTTCTGCTCCTCATGGCTGCACCAGGCAAGTCTTTCTCTTCTTTTATATTCACACTGCATTGATGTATCATTGTGGCCCGTCGGACAACTTTTTTGCCGTAAATGCCCAAATTTGGTCCTCTCACACATTCTAATGCCTCTATTCCATCATAGACACTGATCTTATCATTGCATATTTTAACGTGTTTGCCTACATGATTGTAAACATGAAGGGAATTATTGTTGAGGAGAATTTTTATTTAAGGCATCATATTCTTAGTCTTAAACTCTGGTGGATTCTGTTCAGGCTTCAAAGTGCTCTTATTTTGAAAGCTCCTTGTTTACAAGAAGTCTGAATTGTCACTATATTTAGAGACTATTCAGACCCCTGAGGTCAAAAAAGCGACTTGAGACAAATCTAGGGACTTTTTGTGGTGTTGTTGGAGACTTTTGGAGACTCGTTGTGACTTGTTAAGGAGCAGCGGGGGCTGGCAGCTGCTCCCTCGTCCCAAACGAGGTCCAGCAGGACATGTTAACTCCTCAGCGTCCAGTCTGTAAATGAACCAGGCATGCGTGAAGTGGCTGCTGGCTGTCTTCCAGTCAGAGTCTCTTTTTTTTCTCTCTGACAGACAGAGAGGAACGTTTCTCTGTCACCATGCTGCTGTTGATCTGAAGGGAAGAGGGCTGTAAAATGAACACGCTCTAGTGAATCACAATGTGTTAATCAAAACTATTTCATTATAATTTAAAATAATCTGGTCTGGAAAGCTGTGAATAATACGGTGAAACTACTGGGTTCCCTTTGAGAATGAGTTTTAAAACTAGTTATTCTGAGGCTAGTATAGAATGTGCCTCTGTATGGGGAAATGAGACGCACACAGCAATAATACAGGAAATTAAACATGAATTAATAACGTTTTGTATTGTTGTATACTGCATTAATAGTGTGTGGTTTTCACAAAATCTCATGGCACACCAACCACTGTTATATATTATTATTATTATTATGTTATATGTTGTTGTATTATATATTATTGTTATGTTTTAAATTATTATATCAAAACTTGTATATTATGTTATATATTATTGTATAATATTATGTTACATTATGTTTATTCTAGGTTTTATATTATTATATTAAATATTATTATATTAAGTTTATTATATTATATATTAATTTATTCTGTTATATATTATTATATTCTGTTATATATTATTATATAACATTGCATTATATCTCATTTTATGTTTTATATTATATATAATTACATTAAAACGTATTATATCATGTCATATTTTATAATATATATTTTTATGTTGTGTTTTATATTATATTAACACTTATTATATTGTATTATGTTATATATTATTATATTAAAACTTATAATATAAAACACAACATAAAAATATATAATATAATCAAATATAACCTGATATTATATTAAAACTTTATTATATTATATATTATATTACATTATATATCATTATATTAGTTATTATATTAGTTATTAATTAAACTGTAAAGTTCCAAAGTGAACATGTATAAAAGTTCTTTACAGCATAACTGTGATCAGTATTCATGTGTGTCTCTACAGGCCTGTGTGCTGGACGTCGGTACCATTTAATTTCTGAAGAGAAGAACTTTGCTGAAGCACAAAGTTACTGCAGAGAGAAATACACAGACCTGGCCACTATAGACAGCATGGAGGATGTGGAGACCCTGAACACAACGGCAGAAACAGCAGGAGTTTCCTCTGTGAGTTCACTTTCCTCTCTCTTTCCCTTCAAACATGTTTTTGACATCATGTCAGTGACACGTGGATTCAAAGTTTTATAATCTGAGCCGTGATACTTCAGAGAAACTTTAAAATCTGTTTTTTACTCTGAAGGAGGACAAAGGATTTAGTTCCCCATTGAACGTGTATTATAAGAGATCTCTTAATGTCCAGTATAAACAGCAGCAATTATTACAGGAAGCAGAACCTGTTTCACTGTTCATATGGACACATGATCAGCAACAACGATGCTGTTCTCTACATGCTTCACCGTGCCCTTGCTCATCTGGAGGAAACTGGTGCTGATGTGAGAATCATGTTCTTTGATTTTTCAAGCGCATTCAACACCATCCAACCCAACATACTCAAAAACAAGCTGACAAAGATGGGAGTGGATCTTTCCTTCATCTCCTGGATCACTGATTACCTGACAGGAAGACCACAGTATGTCATGTTGGGTAACTGTGTTTCTGGGACATTAATGAGCAGCACAGGGGCTCCACAAGGCACTGTTCTGGATCCTTTCCTGTTCACACTGTACACAGCGGACTTCAAATACAACTCTGAGTCCTGCCACATCCAGAAGTACTCAGACGACACTGCTATTGTGGCGTGTATCAGGAATGGACAGGAATCTGAATATAGGGATCTGATAAAAGCCTTCAGTGACTGGAGTCACTAGAACTATCTCCCACTGAACACCTCAAAGACTAAGGAAATGATAAGAGATTTCCACCCCCCCCTTCAGCCAGTGAATGCCTGTGGTGTGGACATGGAGGTGGTGCCAAGTTATAGTATCTAGGTGTATACCTGGATAATAAGTTGGACTGGTCCCTAAACACAGACGCTCTCCACAAAAAGGGGCGGAGCCGCCTCTTTTTCTTAAGGAAGCTAATATATAAACTTTATTACAGGCTCGAGACCCAATGGCAAGACATACAACATAAAAAACAAGACATACATAAACACATACAAACATACTCTTATCCATGAGAGTTTTAAAAGGCACCCATACCAATGTTTCCACAGATATGATTGATATCTGACCGGGCTGCACCCTGGGGCTAGTGAGCATCATTATAATTTTTTTGTGACTCATCAAGTCGAGACATAAATTTAAACATCAGGTT
Source organism: Centropristis striata (assembly GCF_030273125.1). NCBI lineage: Eukaryota > Metazoa > Chordata > Actinopteri > Perciformes > Serranidae > Centropristis > Centropristis striata. The sequence continues at coordinate 1,404,931 of NC_081531.1, read as the reverse complement.
CCTCAAGAGAGCCTGTAAAGTGCTTAACCCTGAGTCACAAAAGAGCTTACTAGCACTGCTACTCCTGGGCTTTTTCAGTAGTATCCTCAGACAGTCATTGTATGCTACTTGAAGTTTGCGCAGGGTCTCCTTTTTGTAGCTGACCCATAATGGGGCTGCATACATAGGGGAAGTAAGCACAAAACAAGTTTACTTTCACATCATCAGAACAGTAGTGGTTCCTGACTAACATGTTCGCTTGGACATACAACATTCGTCTCTGGCTGTACATCATCATCATCTTCCATCTTGTCAGTGATGTGCCCAAGATATTTCGTACAGTTAGATACACAAAGGGATTGCCCTGACAGGTAAAACATTGGAAAGTGCAGCTTCTGATCTTCCTTGGTCCTACATATCAATACAACACTCTTTTTTGCATTGTACTGTACGTCAAACTCAACCCCATACTTGGAGCATATATCCAACAGCTTCTGGAACCCAACAGTGCTGGGGGACATAATAGCCAAATCGTCTGCGTACATCAGATGGTTTAACAGAGTGTTCCCTATCAGACAACCTGTCTTACACTTCCCCAACTGCTTTGACAGGTTGTCCATGTATAGGTTGAACAGGGCTGGAGACAGAAGCCCCCCCTGCCGTACCCACTTGCCTACACTGAAGGGTGAGGACAGGCTGTTTCCCCATTTCACCTGCGTACCTTGGTTGGCATACCAGTAAACCAGGATTTGTATGATGCATCCAGGCACACCCCTAAGCATGAGTTTAGTAAAAAGCTTATTGTGATTTACTCTGTCAAATGCCTTGGACGCATCAATAAACCCTAGAAACATTGTAGAGCCCTGCCTTCTGTAGGATTCAACAGTTTCTTTCAAGGCATAGATACATAGATCTGTACTGTGCTTAAAGCCAAATTGATTTTCTGTGGTGTAAATCAGTGATTCCCAACTGCTGTTCCGCGGCACACAAGTGTGCCGTAAGAAATCATCAGGTGTGCTGTGGAAGATTATCCAATTTCACCTGATTGGTACTCTAAGTGAGCGGCGTGAAGTGAGAGGCAGAGCAATGAAATGCTCTTGCAACAGAGAGCAGTGTATCAGCGAATCTCGCAAATTCACACGTAATCAAGTGATATAACTGGAAGAGAATCAACATCTCCTCATGAATGACTGGAGACAAATCCAGCGACTCCGTCTTAACGATCGCTAACGAGGTCGGCCGACCTCGTTAGCGGCAGTTAGCTACAGTTAGCTCTGTAGCAGTACAGTGTGTATGTGCTAAAAGGCTAACAGTTAGCTCTGTAGCAGTACAGTGTGTATGTGCTAACAGGCTAACAGTTAGCTATGTAGCAGTACAGTGTGTATGTGCTGCTGCTGCAGGAGGTGTTCACTTAGTGATCTCTGTTTGTCTACAACAAGCACTGGAGTGAGCGGTGTCAGGCGGGTAAAAACCTCTAACCTGTTGACTTCAGGTCTGTCCCCGCCCATCATCACGTCTTCAAGTTGTGAAATACGATCCGCCGTTAATCTGAGGTACTTTATTTTGAAAATATACCGGATGTTTTATTTTGTGTCTGTGCACGACTTTCTGTGCCGAATTGATGCGCCGTGCTCCTGGAGCCGGTGGAATCTCACAAATTGATTATGATGAGCGTGTAACGGCTCCGCCGACGGATCTGCAGCCGTTACGCATTCAGTGGAATTTAGTCTGCAAATGAATTGTGCATGTGCAAAGTGGCCACTGGCTGGCTTACAGTCTGTTTTGGGTCACTTTTGCCGGTTGCTAGGCAGAAAAAGGAGGAGGGTTGGAATTGTGACAGATGACACATGTAGTTCTAAACATATTTAGGGTGTTATTTACTGTCTTTTTGACATTTTTGTTTGGTGGTATGCTAAATCAGGTGAGAATTTTGTTGCAAATACACTTACCAGCTTAGACTTTATGACTTGGATGTCTCCACCAGTACCAGTCCCAACAATGCTACCAGTTTTCTTCCCTGTAGGAGGATTCAGGTGAGGTTTGCACTTTACTGAAGCATTTTCGGGGGCCTGTTTCCAACAGTTGTTGCTCCTCTTGTCCTGGACCAGGTTCCAGGGTGGGGTAGCTGCCATGTCACTCCACTTCACATGAGGGTCTCCCTTTGCGGTGCTGGTTGACCCGTCCAGGCCCGAGGCAGAACTCTCCACCTTCTGGCTTGAGTCTTCCTCGCTGGTCTGACCCTCCATGCCATCTTGGATCTTCTCACAGGCTTGGGGAATGGACACTCTCTGACTTGTTCTAGGCTTGTTGGTTTGGGAAATAGGCCCTCTCTCCAGATTTATTCTAGGCTGCTCAATAGCACCCAGACGTTGGTTTATGTCTGCGGTGATAATCCGTAGATCATTACAGGTGTTTGTCTGCAGAGACACAGCCTGTTTCAACAAACCGAGGAACATTTTCACCAGCTTCATTGAGAAGCTTAAGGCAACTCCTGACGTTCTTTGAGTCTTTTTGCGGCCCAGTGTGAGCCACAAGCTTGCAAGTAGTACCTGGGCACAGTTCAAAAAGCAGTTTGGTGGAGTTTGTAATACATTCTTATCCAAAATGGTCCACAGCCATCAAAACAATCTCGTCCTGTTTCACAGTTTTGATCTTGATAAAAAGAAAGTTTAAAAACTCATCTTACACAATCATTTTCCCTGTATCTGTGCGGTAGATTTCAGGTTTTGTTCGAATTTTGTTCCTGCCTGCTGCACCTCCACATGCAGCGGCGGCCATTTTGTATAGCACAAGATCTGGAGATGTTTTATCAGTCTGTGGTGGTAGTGTGTTGTTTTATGGTGCATTCTGCTGGGGAGGCAGCATCAGACACAGACATGAAGGCGGTTGGACAGACTGGTCCAAGGAGCTGGTTCTGTGGTTGGAGCCAGGTTGGACACACTGGAGGAGGTGGTGGAGAGATGACCTGTCAACATGTTGGAGGCCATCCTGAAATACCAGATCATCTGCTACACAAAACCTTTATGGACCAAAAAAACAGCAGTGGACGGCTCCTCTCTCTCTGCTGCAGGACGGAGAGATACAAAAGATCCTTCTCTCCTACAGCCATCAGGCTGTCTCATTCTAACAGAGATTCTACCAGACTAACTGAATTTACCCTCGGGGATAAATAAAGTAATTTTGATTGATTTGATTTTTGATTTGATTAGTATTATTATTAATGCAAATATGTCTTTCAGATCGCCTGGATCGGGCTGTATGATGATGATGTCATGAGCTGGAAGTGGTCACTGTCAGACACAAGTTTCTACAAACACGGAGAGGAGGAGTTCAGAAGATGGAATACTGGACAACCAGACAATGGAAGAGGTGATGAAGACTGCACAGTGATGTGGTCTGATGGAGGATGGTTCGATGACAGCTGCACAAACCCCTATCAGGCGGTGTGCTGTGATGTGAGAGGTGAGAATATTGATGAGTGAAGGTAAAACAGACCAGTTGAGCTTGTTGACCTCTCCCCTTCTCTGCTGCTCTTTGACTCTCTGTCTTCAGTTACATGAAGCTCATTTAAAGCAGATGGACGTGAGTCCTGCCTTCATTTCACTGTGAGAAGCTGCAGGTTTATATAAAGAGCTCCATCATTAACAGCTTTATCCCACGTCACTGTCTCAGTCAACAGGGCTGCAAGAAAAGGAGTTGATATGCACACAGCTCCACGGTGACTTCAGCTTCATGCTGACATTCATTAAGAAACATCAGACTGATGAGAAAAATATTCAGACGCAGAAAAACTCAAATATAAAGTTTGCATCTATGTTGTGTGTTATGTTGCCTCTGCACAGCTCTTCTCTGGATCTATTTTCAGGGCTGGATGTGACTTTTGTCCTCACTGACAACTCCATGAACTGGACTGAGGCCCAGAGCTACTGCAGAGAACACCACACAGACCTGGCCAGTGTGAGAGACCTGACAGAGAACCAGAAGGTCCAGGAGGTGATTCCAGTACGAAGAGGAGTCTGGATCGGCCTTTTCAGAGACTCTTGGAAGTGGTCCGGTGGAAGTAACTCCTCGTTCAGACGCTGGTTGTCAGGGGAACCTGATAACAGCGGGGGGAAGAAGGATTGTGCAGCAGCAGATTTCAGCTCCTCTGGAAGATGGTTGAACAGGAACTGTGACGAGAAGTATCCATTCATCTGCTACGGTCCAGGTGAGTGGTAACCCCTGATTCAAACAGTATTTATATCAGATTTAGGTTTACTTTAGCATCAAATGACAATAAATGTGAACACTCAGGATGCTGATGTTAGCGTGCAGTGTGACCAACTGCAGATAATCAGTTTGTGTTGACTTCAATGTGAGAATATCAACAGATGGAGGAAGTAACTGCTTCTAACTGACTGATAAACCCCTGAACGCCCCCTGGTGGCAGCCTGCAATATAGCTCTAAACTGACCACAGGCAGGACAAAACTAACTGATGACACTTTATATCAACAGGATGCTGATTATTATCAGAGCAGAAATCTCTCAACTGATCATGTTTGATTGTCTTTTTAAAGTCACTTCAAAGCAAGTGTTCAGACTGAGGCTGAGGAGCTCTGTGGACCCCAACGACCCTGCTGTGATGGAGGCAATGCTGAAGCAGGTAAATCTGCTTTTTATTCACATGATGCCTGTCATATTTTAATCTGTATTTTATGCTCTGCATAGTACACGAAAAAAGCAACATTTGCTCTTGGTCGTAACGCAGATAATTGCTCATTTTTATGAATCCCTAACAAAAGTGTGAAAAAGAGCTTCCAGAGGATGAAATGTAAAGAGGAATGCAGAATGTAATCTCTCTGTGTGAGTAATAATGTTTCTCAGTTCAAACAGAAGCTGAAGGCCCAGGGGGTGAATGACGACGTCACACTGAGCTTTAGGAAGCAGGCAGATGGAAAAGCCTTCCACAAGGAGAAGAAGAAGACCAGAAAGGTGGAGCTTTAATTTAGATTTGCTGTGAATCAGAAAAGTGTTTTTCTGTACTCAGATACCCCTTTTGGACCAAAGCAGTTTCAGGAGCGTTTGGAGCCGGTGCTAGTGCTGGTTCACAGTTGGTTCCACTTGTGAACCAGCTCTGAACATGTTTTCTTTTCCACAGAGAGCCTGGTCATTACGTCTCTGTTAACGTCTGTATGTCTCCGTCCTCTCAGCCAGTATAACAACAACAGACTACATGTCTCTACAGCACATCTGCTGCTCATCTAGATCACTATGGACGCCCAATACATTCTGATTAACACTCAACGTAACATGCTAATGTTGGACTTTGTTGTTAGCTAACGCTAGCACGCTAGCAATCACCCGCTAACATTAGCCCACTAGCTGGCCCGTATCAATCACATTGCAGTTAAACAAATCAAATATATGAATGAAACACGTTTTAGTTGTGTCTCTCAACGGGCCGAGTTGGTCTTGTTGGTCAGATAGCCCCGCCCCCAGCCCCTGATATAAGCAGTTCACAGTTCAACACCAGCAGACAGTTGGTGCCGTAGTGGAACCAGTTTTCCCGGCTGGGAACTGGTTCTTTGGTGGTGGAAAACCAAAGAACTGTTTTCAATTGGGCACCGGCCTGAAACCGGCTCTGGTGGAAAAGGGGTCAGAGTCTTTGTGTGATGTGTGAGAATAGAGCTGCAACAATTAGCTGATTAATCGACTCGTTGCAGCTGTTTTTATAATCAAATAATCAGTTTAGTCATTTTACAAGCTCAAATGTCAAATATCTGCTGGTTCCAGCTTCTCCAGTTTAAAGATTTAATGCTTTTATTGGTCATAAACTTTTATTCACTGATATTTAAACGTAGAGAGACTGTCGGTTTATTAAAACAAGACATTTGAATTGATCTGTTTGGGCTGTGGGAAATTATAACAGGCGATGTTTTATTATTTTTCACATTTTATAGGTAAGATAATATAAATGAGATCTGACTGGAATCAACTCCAGTGAAAATACACCTTTAAACTTTAATGTTGTGTTGAATCATTCAAATCTACTTTCATGAGTAAAAACATCTTTCTTCATTTGAGTTAATATATCGCATCAAAACATGCCAAACAGTTCTGGCTTTTCAAATATGAATATTTAATGCTTTTCATAGTCATATATGGTCATAAACTTATATTTACTCATATTTAAACGTGTTGGTTTATTATTATTATTATTATTATTATTATTATTATTATTATACAAGACTTTTGAATTCATGTGTGTGTGCTGTGGGGATTTATAACAGAGGTTTTTCACTATTTTCTGACATTTCATTGATAATATTAATAAGATTAGATTACACATATTCTTTATGATGAGATCAGATATTTGGTTCCTTCAGCTTCATATGTTCTGGTTTATAAATTAAAGTGTCACTGGGAACAATACAGTTATTAAAATAATTTTTAATTAAACAAAATAATATCCAACAAAGTAATGTTGTGAAAATGTATGATGAAATAACATAATAATGTCTGCAATTAATTAAATACATTTCTTCAATTATTTTACAAATTGTCTGTTTCTTTATATTTGTCATAATTTACTTGTGTGATGATTTATTTGTTATTTTCTTTTTCATGGAGATAATAGAGAACACTTTCCATAATACTGATTATTTTAACAATAAATGGCCTCTGTGATCTTTAATCTTTTATAAAGTTTCATCATCTCTGAGATTTATATTTTAGTCTTTTTTAAGAGTTATAATAGTTTACTGCCTGTTCCTGCTGTTTATCAATGATGTGACAAGGTTTGACACAGTCTCGCGACACTTTATGTGACGCCATCTGTGTTGACAGATCTCGCGAGAGTGAGCTGCCGAGACAGAGGTCCGTCAGAAAAAATACATTTTAGTGTCAGATTGTTCAGAAGACACGTGTCCTGAGACAAATGGGTCTAATATTTACTTTGGTGACTCTGGGACAAAAGACTCGGTCATAATCAATCAATCAATCAATCAAACTTTATTTATATAGCGCTTTTCATACATATAAATGCAACTCAAAGTGCTCATAATCTGAGCTCCCTTTGATTTCTGCCGTTCAATCAACAGCTGGTTTCCCATTAATTAGACACAGAGTCTCATGTGCTGCGCTGACGTCACATTTCAAGCTCCTGAAAGTATATTTACACTTTTTCATCTCTTGTGCAGTTTTTATGTTTGTTTCTCATTTCACTTTTGTAGCGGTATCCCTCTTATTGTGAAGGACTCGGACCGGAAGTCCCCTGTGCTGCCCTTCACCGGAAGAGCTGTGGACTTGGAACCTTTCTCTCCACAACACCTCTGCCGTTGAGTTATAACCGTCTCGGTGTTGTGACGTGAATCGTCTCCCAGCAGAATGTTTTCCCGCCGTCTAACTTAATATTTCACTTTTGTGGATTTCCGCAGAGAAAGCAGCGACACCGGAGCAGAGAAACACCTCCGGACAGCACGGCACCGTTTATCTGACTCATTATTACTCATTAAATCCACTGTTTTTGGATCAAAGTGCTTTTAAAGACAGATACTCGGCGAGATCAACTTTAAAACGAGCGAGCTGAGCAGGTTTGTAGCCGTTCACTTCATGTAACCGACAGACGTTCGCCTTTTAAAATGCGTTAAAAAGGTCAATTAAACCTTTAGATCACGTTTTTATGTGATAATTAATAATGTAATGTCTGTTTGTCCCGGGTCACTCTCAGGGAATCCGTTAACTCGCTTCTTTTTGGGTTTATTGAGACTTTTGTGTTTGATGGTGCAACACTAATATATAACAGACTGAGGTAGTATGATTTAGTTTTAACCCTCTGGGACACTTCAATTCACTGCCCCTTTTACCACTTTTTTAGTTTTTGTCTAGTGTCAGATTTAAAATCTACTCCCCTTTCAGACCCTTTGGGCTGAAAGTGTTTACTTCCACAAAAAAAATCTCAAACCTTTACAGATTAATATTTTTTTAATTATTTATTTTTTTGCATAAACCTCTTGAACAACTTCCGCCCTGCTCAAAAATGCCAAATTTTTAACATTTTGGGCATTTTAACCCTTTAAATGCCAGTTTGCACAATGTCAGCCTCAATATATTGGGATATGACTTTTGGTCCATATCGCCCAGCCCTGATAGTCACCATAATATCTGATGGGCTCGTCTCAACACCTTTTGTTTTTTCATTCAGAATCTCACCTTTTACTCTAACTTTTTTTCTAAGATGATAAAATAAGAGACAGTTTTAGGGTGATGGCTGATAATAAGTTCTTTCTCTCCGTCAGGTGGACATGGCGCTGCAGCGGGTGGCGGTGGTCGGCGCCGGGGCGGCGGGACTCTGTGCGGCACGTCACATCCTGTCCCGCCAGAGCAGCTTCGCCCCCCCGGTGGTGTTCGAGCTCACCGGCAGCGTGGGGGGCACCTGGTGCTACGACGAGCGTATCGGGACGTACGACAACGGGCGGCCGATCCACAGCAGCATGTACAGAGACCTGCGGTAGGTCGTCTTTACCAACCATCGGTCACTAAGTAATAGAGAAATAATCAGCTCATGAAAATAATAACTCGTTAGTAGTTTAGATCCGGCTCAACCAAGGGACATTCTGTAAACTTCCAGACTTCTCTCGTGTCCCGTCAGTGTTTCTTGCTGCAGTCTGAGTTGTGTCTCGTCCTTACCCTAACCCTGACAGAACCAACCTGCCCAAAGAGGTGATGATGTTCCCAGACTTCCCCTTTGAGCCTGAGCTGAACAGCTTCCTGCCCCATCAGGAGGTCCAGAGGTACCTGCAGAGGTACTGCCAGAGCCACGGCGTCCGGCCGCACATCAGGGTGAGACCATCGATTACGGTTTACAGTTTTTATCTCTACCAGTGGAAGAGTGGAGCTGCTGGAGTCCAACTATACAGTCCGACATTATTGCCTTAATCTACATTTACATTTACATTTAGTCATTTAGCAGATGCTTTTATCCAAAGCGACTTACAGGAAGAGTAAAGACAACAATCAAGGTATAGTGTAATAATAGCTATTAGTGCATCAATAAGTGCTAGTGACACTTCTTTGAGGAGTAGGATTATCGTGTGGTGCTAGGAAAGAAGATGCTCTTTGAAGAGCTGGGTCTTCAGGAGTTTTTTAAAGGTAGATAGGGAAAAAGGAAACTCTACCCATCGGGGAGACTATAACTGGACAACTGAAGTACATGTAAACGTGTTAGTCCGATTACTGTCGGAGTTCTCCAACTCACATTAAGACACCCAGATAATGCCATTGGAATAGGATTTTCACTGGCATGTATGACAAGACAACGCTCCACATGCTCCACCCCCCCAACCCCCGCGCTGGTGTATGACCCCGGAACAAAAACATTCAAGAAAGCCGGTCGCATTAGCTGGTCGCAGTAGCCCGTCACATTAGCTGGTCGCAGTAGCCCGTCACATTAGCCGGTCACATTAGCTGGTTGCAGTAGCCCGTCACAGTAGCCCGTCACATTAGCCGGTCACATTAGCTGGTTGCAGTAGCCCGTCGCATTAGCCGGTCACATTAGCTGGTTGCAGTAGCCCGTCGCATTAGCCGGTCACATTAGCTGGTTGCAGTAGCCCGTCGCATTAGCCCGTCACATTAGCCGGTCGCGGTCTCAGTTGCATGTAAACTGGGACAACAACAGAAGTACGATTAGATGCCAAAATTGATATTTAAGCATAGCTCGATTAAACTGTGTAAACGCACTGACAGAGAACTCTTGAACGAGAACAACTTTTTCAATGTGGATTTTGCACCAATTTCACACTGATAGGACTCTGCAAAAGTCCTCAGAAGGCTGCATTCACTTATAAAGAACATTTAACATTGTGACGGATGACTGAAACCCATGATAATGGGTTTCAGTCATCAGATTTTTACAGTTTTTTGTTGAGGTGATACAGCATAGCATCGCGATATTTTACGTGGCAATATTATATCGATTAATGTTCGATATTTAGTGTTCCGACAGTATTTTGTGAGCCATAGCGGGCTCACTTTTAGGAATATCCTGGAGATCCTGGTATCGTATGAAACTAGAAGATCTAAGGAATCTACAGACTCCATGTGCATCAGGATATCGTGTTGGGAGGTTGTGGAAATAACGTTGCATAGTTCAGCTTTTTTTCTGTTTGATTCGGAAACATTTTTATTAGTGCAGCTTGTTGTTTGTGTGTGTTTGATAAAATGCTGCAGTTGTTGTCGTCCATACGTTTGATATCAGTTCAGTTGAGTTTGACTGAATACTTTGTTGGTCAGTCTGTGGGTTTGACTCTCATTGTGGACAAATAAAAAGACTGAAGTGAGATGAATAGACTGAGAATTTTCTCTGGTTGAACAAAACAATTCTTGATTGAATTTAATTTTGTGACACAAAATGCAGTTAAACGGTTAAATCGCAATATATTGTATCACAATACTTACCATATCACGAAATGCTTAAAATCATATCGTGACTCAAGTTTCGGGATGAAATTGTATCATGACTCATGTGTCCCACTTATTTACGATTTACAGTACAAAACATTCTGACTCTACGTTCTTTATAAAGTCTGTCTGTCAGTTTTAAAGTCAACAGAATTATTTTTTTTCCCCAGGAAATTAAAAGCTCCTGCAACACGTCAACTTACACCAGTTTTTTTCAGAAACCCTGATATGATGTATTTTATTTTCAAAACGTGTAAAATAAAGAATGAATGAAAGTTAAAATAAAATTAATAGCAAACGCAATTTCTAAGTCATCCCAAATATTATTTTCTGCATTCCGTAAAAAATAGTTTATTAATCAGCAGTCTGGGAGATTTTTTTTCACTTTATATAACATATACAAACTAGAAAATTTCCTCTGGGGAAATGGTGAAAGGGCCACGGGGGCTACTGCCGGTGTGTGTACACTATGATGAGATTATTCAGAGATTTCAAACAATTAATACTAGTAATGTTATGATACTATACTATATACAAGGAGCACACCTACAACAAGCATTCCTTTTCAAGTATTTATTTATACAGCAACCTATGACCTTTAACCTCAAAATGTGTGTGTGTGTGTATCTGTAACTGTAATCACAGCAAAGAAACAAAGGCAATCAGAGCAATGATCAAAGGCAATCAGAGCAGAGCAATCAACAGAATTAACTGACACCAACTGCCAAAGTTCCGTAATAGAGGTGGACAGACTGGAATTTCTGGCCTCGAACAGAAAGCATTTTTGGCAAAACCATAATACCTATCATTGATCCGACTTCACTTTGAGCGTCCTGAGTTCTTCCTGAACGTCTACATATGTTTGTTTTTTTTAAGAAAAATGAAAAAATAGCTTTGTTAGAGCGATCTATAAAAACTGGTACATCTCCCTTTTTCAGAAATCTTCCTGCATTTTTAATATGGGAGCCAATGAGGCTGTTGGTGCGTGTTGGTGGCGCATCTGTGCGTCCTACGCCCAAACTATAACTCTGACAGCTTTACCAGAGGATTGTGACTGAGAAGACAAATTTTCCTACATTTCTATGTATAAATTATTTCTGTAGAGTGGAATTTGCGGCCTGGAGCGCAGTTTAAAAATTCATTTTTTGACAGTTTTTTCTCTCCCTCTACACTCTGGTGATGATGTCACACACTCTGACACGAACATTCCGTGCAATACACACCAATTATAATCTCAGAATTTCTCCAAAAATGATCATGGTCATTGAACAGGGATTGATAAAAAACTATATGACCTATCGAAACGTGGATTAATACACCGATACACAAGACTTGGCTAGAGCAACTTCCTGTCTTATGGCGAAAACACCATTATTCGCCGCCATGCCACGCCCACATGCTTTAGTAAAAAATGAAATAGCAAACCAGTTTTGTAATCACAAACTTGTTAAGATGATACTGACCAAATTTGATGTTTATTGGGTTAAAGCTGTAGGAACAGTTCATCACAGTATAGAGCCTGAAAATGGCCCAAAAATGGCCAAAATATGACATTTAATCTAAGATGGCCTACTTCGTGTTGGTTTTAGGGTATGGGTCCAAGAGGCTTTTTTGTGCGTCTCCACATGTTACATCTGCCTATCAAATTTCATTTGGCTACGTGAAAGCTCACCATTGGGTTCCACTCTGTTTAACATGCCCATTTGTGCGACCACTAAAATATCTAAATTTTCACCAGACTTGACGCTCGTTCAAAATTTCGCAACATTTTAAGTATGACAAAGCCTCCAAAAAAGGCAATTCATTTTGTGAAAATAATTATGATTATTTCTTCAATTTCAGCAGTTTCCTCGGCGTTGTTGGTTCGGACCCTAATAATAATAATAATAATAATAATATTTGTGTCTCTGTGTTCAGTTCAACACGGTGGTGGAGAGCGTGCGGCCCGTGGTCGCGGCGCCGCAGGCCGAGCAGGAGAGGACGGCTTGGGAAGTGACGTCGTCCGATTCTTCAGGTCGTCAGAGAATAGAAACCTTCGACTCGGTCTTCGTGTGCTCGGGGTGAGATGTGATGATTATTTATTTACCTTGCATTTATCACATTTGGGTTTTCACTCTTTGGGCTTGAAACACTGCATGCATGTACAACGTGAAATAAATGTGCACTGTCAGCTGCACCACTCAACGTGTTTAGGTACAGAAAACATATTCTGCTGGGCTCATTTTACAAAGTAGATCTGTCTGATTTCTTGTCAAAATCAGAAAGATGAAGGGAAGCACCGTGAGTGCAACATGAGAACAACAGAAGAAGTCAACACAAAAGACAAAGAAAAAATATATAATTAAAAAAATATACTAAAAAAAAAGTCAGGTGGCTGTGTTTACATTACACTGAATAAACATCATATTTAAAAAAATCTTAAACTAATATTAACTTTTTCATTGGCAGTTTTTTTTACCAAATAAAATATAAACAACATCAAATAAAAACAACACCCTGTTTGAGAAGCTTTGTTTAGTGAAATAGGGGAGACCGGGGTCACTGGGCACAAGTAACTTGTTATTTTATTTACTAAGAAAAATAATTTGTTCCGTTATTTACAAAGAAAAACAATTTACGTTATTTACTGAGAAAAATAATTTGTTACGCTATTTACTAAGAAAAGCAAGTTCTTCCGTTATTTATATAGATTTTTTTAACCTTTTTGAATCGGCATGGTTCCAGTGATTTGTCGCTCACCGACTGTTCGACGCCACACGTCCATTTTCCAAGTTTCAGTTGGTTTAAAATTCAATGCTGGACGCTCAGTCGCAGCGACGTTTACCTTCTGGACTCTGACTGATTTAAGGATCATTAACGTATTATTGTTTAATAAATAACACAAAACTGATGTTTTTTCAGCAACATTAATCTCCAATATTAGTGAAATTATTCATAAAATGTATACACTTTTATTTACACATGACAAACCTCTTCATATACAGTTTTTTAAACATGTTTTCTTATTATTCTGGGGGGAAAAAATCACATTTTATCATTTTTATTTTTTAGTAGTACTCAATTGTAGTGTCACTGTAGTATCAGTCAGTACTGGCTGTTGCAGAAGTGGTGAGAAAGAAAGAAAAGTGCTTTAAATGCTGCAGTAAAATAAAGCGTTGCATGAAAAAATTCTTGCTGCATCTAATTTCAACTTTAAAAAGTAATACGCACCAGTGCAAGAACACAGAAAAAAATATTTTTTTGTGTTAAAACAAGTGAAAACATTTAAGCTCTAAGGGAGTTGTTTTGTTATAAAGTTTCTCCCCTTCTTTATTTTATTCCATCTCCCTTTACATATCTCAATAAAGTATTATAAAAAGAAGGAATAGTATTTTGAGCTCTATAAAATACATGTTATTAAAGTCATTACCTCCTGCTGCCACTTGGTCTCACCAGAACGCTGCATTCATCAGTTTACATGTTTGTTTGTTTGTTTGTTTGTTGTTCAGGCACTACTCTGACCCTCACATCCCGCACATCCCGGGGATACACAATTTTAAAGGTACCAGCATTAATGTTGTCTCTTTTTAAGACACATTTTAAATAAGACAATTTGATGAAATATCACTCTTTTGTTTAATATTATTTTTCCAGCATTAGTAATAAATTTGTCGTTCAGAGAGCATCAGACACGTGAAATATTTTAAATAATTCCCTAGTTTACAGTTTGCTTTTTTATTATTTCTATATAAACTTACAGCATATTTTACAGAGACCGACAAGGTCATCTCTGCATAATATGCTCTTAAGAATCTAAATCTGTGACTTTAAGAAGTAAGTTTATACATGTTAACTCACAAAAGAAAGTGTTTTCTGTTTTCTGTTTTGTTCTAAGCTAGGCTAACAGTCTCCGCCTGCTTCCAGTCTTTGTGCTAAGCTATGCTAACAGTTTACCCCTGCTTCCAGTGTTTGTGCTAAGCTAGGCTTACAGTTTCCCCCTGCTGCCATTCTTTGCGATAAGCTAGGCTAACAGTTTCTGCCTGCTGCCCGTCTTTGTGCTAAGCTAGGCTAACAGTTTCCCCTGCTGCCATTCTTTGTGATAAGTTAGGCTAACTATTTCCCCCTGCTGCCAGTCTTTGTGCTTAGCTAGGCTAACAGTTTCCCCCTGCTTCCAGTCTTTGTGCTAAGCTAGGCTAACAGTTTCCCCCTGCTGCCATTCTTTGTGCTTAGCTAGGCTAACAGTTTCCCCCTGCTTCCAGTCTTTGTGCTAAGCTAGGCTAACAGTTTCCCCCTGCTGCCATTCTTTGTGATAAGCTAGGCTAACAGTTTCTGCCTGCTGCCAGTCTTTGTGCTTAGCTAGGCTAACAGTTTCCCCCTGCTGCCAGTCTTTATGCTAAGCTAGGCTAACAGTTTCCCCCTGCTGCCATTCTTTGTGCTTAGCTAGGCTAACAGTTCCCCCCTGCTGCCAGTCTTTATGCTAAGCTAGGCTAACTACTGCCTATGTGTGCAGGACAGGTGCTCCACAGTCATGCGTACAGGTTTGCAGAGCCGTTCTCGGGTCAGTCGGTGGTGGTTCTGGGAGCCAAAGCTTCAGGACTCGACATTTCCATTGAACTGTCCAAAGCTGGTGCAAAGGTAAAAAAAAACGTCAGTCTGTAGATCACTGAAATTAATGAATTTATCTGAAAATGACAAGAAATTTTGTGATTGTGATATAAATCAAAACTGTAACTAGTTTGAACATTGGTGCAAAGTTTTGTCTGTTGTTGCAATTTCACGAATCATAAAACATGTTTGTGAGATGCTGACTTTGTGGAAAGTGAAAAATTGTCAAAAATTGATTATATTCTTAAAGATGAGAGCAAAAAAAACAGTAAAATTTTCATGAACGTCAAAGGAACCTGTTCCCGACATTTTAGACAAGTTCTTATGTGTTTGACAACTTTGGGAATCGTTCCAGTATCCTAACCGCTGGACAATGCGACTGCAAACAAAACGTTGGTCACATTTTCCAAACATGAAGAAGTGAAAGTAACCACGATTTTCAAAAAATCTGTGGGGAAAAAAAGGTGTGAACGATCATCCAGTTGGACCACGTCTGAGACAATCTGTTCTGTTTCTCCAGGTGACTCTGAGTCACCGGCATCCTCGCCTCACCTGTCCTCTACCTGCCGCGATACAGCAGTCCAGTGCGGTGGTGGCGGTCGAGGACGACGGCAGCTTACGATTCCAGGTAGGGCTGCACAATTAATCGAACTACACCAGTAGTCCACCAACCACCAGGGGGCGGGTTCTTTTTTCTCCTCTGAAAAAAGCCTGGTTGCTGTTTGGATAGAACGCTAAGCAGGATGTGACGTAGTACTCGACACCACAACAACACGCGACATTTGTAAAAGCCGGCGAAGCAGTGTTGCCAACATAGGAACCTTTTTGCTATATTTAGCGACTTTTCAGACCCCCTTAGCGACTTTTTTTTTTCAAAAAAGTGACTTTTTCTGGTGTTATTGGAGACTTTTGGAGACTCGTTCTTACTCTTCCTAACGAGCCGCCGGCCACCGTGGCTCGTTCAGAAGAGCCGCAGGGCTGCAACAAGTGGAAGAGGCACAGTCCTCCTGCAGCAGTCTCTCCCAGCTGCAGAGCCAGAGGGGATGTTAACACCTTAGCGTCCAGTCTGCAAATTGCTAACAGTTTGCTGCTGCAGGAGGTGTTCACTTAGCAATCTCTGTTTGTTTACAACAAACAGAGATTGCACTGTATGCACTGTATATGCACTAAAAATATACACTGTATATGCACTAAAAACTGTTCCTATCCTTTGTTTAGATGTAGTGCAATAAAAATATGGATGTTTTCCCTAACATGATGAATAATCGTGATTACAATATTGACCAAATAATCGTGATTATCATTTTGGCCATAATCGTGCAGCCCTTCTTCCAGGTCACCGAAGTTTACCGGGTCTGATCAGAACTCTTTGGTTTCTATTCAGTCCAGTTGAAGTCTGCAGAATGTAGTTCATAATGTTATTATTATTATTATTAGTTTGATGTTGTTAAGTGTTATTTAGTTTTGTATGTGGAGAACAAATCGCTGTACGATGGTTCAACCAGACGGAGAACTGAGGAATCAGCAGTGATTGGTGAAAGAAACTGTTAGCTTAGCATCAAACTGTGTGCAGGTTAAACAGGGACAGGTTCACAGTAATGCCTTTAACAAGCTGGAGTTTAACGAAAGTTTTCTGGATCAAAGAATGTCAAACTCACAGTTTATCACTTTCTCTACAAATAAAACTGAACATGACGTTGAGACAAATACTTCTTGTCTCAGGACGGCTCTGTGCTCGCTGCTGACGTCCTGATCTTCTGCACCGGGTACAACTTCAAGTATCCGTTCCTGGACGCGCCGCAGCTGGGTCTGCAGATCCAGGACCACCTGGTGTCCCCCCTGTACCGCTTCATGATGCCGCCGGCCTTCCCCTCACTCTTCTTCATCGGCATCTGCAAGATCATCTGCCCCTTCCCCCACTTCAACTGCCAGGTGAGCTCAGCTGGTGGGTGGAGGACGATCGTCCGCGTGTAAAGAAAGTTGGAACCTGAAGATTAATCTGAGATCTAGTTCAGCTGTTTGAGTCAAGATGTTCTAGTCAGAAATTTGTCATAAAAATCACCTAATTAATCAGTAATTGATGACCATGGTCTTGGCCACGTTCATACCTATTGATGGGGATATGGAATTGGAACGTTAGCGTATGACTTTGAGAAGAACTGGTGATAAAACACATTAGTAGTATGTAGAGACGGAGGTCCCAAAAACAGTTGAGGAGCAAAACACCAGTCAGAAACTGAGGTAAATGTAGGCAGTTGACTAAGAGGGCTGAATCATGGTTGAGAATCGCTGGTGATAAAACACAATGGTAGCGTAACTGTATCCCAAATCAGACACCGTTCGGCTAAGATTCTATCAAAATTTCACATTAACTACTAATATAATTGATCATGTTATGTTTCCAATTATTTAAATGGTGTGAAGCTAAAGTCTAATTTCTTAACTTTCGAACTGTATATTGTTTTAACCGTGTACGTTAGCCTCGGGTTTACCAGAGTCGGCTAAAGGACGCTAACGGCGGTGAATTAGCCATGCGCTAACGGTATCCCAAATCGGACACTTGGATCTCCTCGCTATAAAACAATAAAACATTGGGGGCTGCTGAGTTTTTTCAGGGGAAATTGGATGTTTCTTGGTAAGCCAAATAAATATCACCGTTATCAACACACCCGGACCGTAGTCCTTCACAAAATAATACAGTACAGTAAAAACACAGATGTACTTTAAGGCCCTGCCTACACGAAGACACTTGCGGGTAAAAAATATTTTATCAGAAGTGCCTTTCGTTTAGACGGTGATGACGTTTTTGGGGATTAAAAACGCAAAAATCTGAAACCAGCCTCCAGAGTGTAAAACTGTAATCCGCTCCGCTGTAGCGTGTCCGTCTACACTGACAAGACGCAAAACTCTGATCTGATCTGCTCATGTACGCGTTTACGTCACACACATGCTCCAGTAGAGGGAAATAACAAATGTGGGATTATTTCCATGCGTGGGACCTTCAAGCTGCTCTGGCAGCTCTAATAAACTTACAGGAGTCTTTCCACCAAATGTACAGGATATGTACAGATAGTATTAGTGAACAGAGAAGGATCTGGAATTACCTCTATCACATTTTGGATGCACCAATTGGTCGGAGGCGAGCCAGACAGCTTTGGAGGAGACCTGGGAGATCTAGTGATGGTGGAGAACTTTGTGGAAGGAGTAGCTGATGGAAATGCGTGGCGTGAAAACTTCCACATGCCCAAAGATGCTCTTATGGCTTTAAGTGATGCCGCCTGGCATGCATACAGTCAAATTCCACACACTTTAGCGTGACCGTATGCACGCAGATTTCCTCCCGAAATCGCTTGTCTAAACGCGGAATAAAAAGTGAAGTTGCAACGCCACTTTTGCATCTTCTGTTCAGATTGTCATCATGTAAACGTAGCCTAAGATCGCCACCCGATCGCTCTTACTGCTTTCTCTCAACAGATTTACTTTCGTATTGTAATTAGACATGCAAATCTCCATGTACATAAATGAAATTTCACACGTACATTGTGAAATATGTATAAATCAATTATACCTACACTGGTGGTGGCGATCTTATTCGAAATGACCGTGAAAACACCGGAAAGTGCTGCATTGCAGATGTGTCCGATTTGGGAAACGGTAACGAACGGTTTCCAATTTGGGATACATTCTCTATATTATGTAGAGATGGAGGTTCCAAATCAGCTTAAAGCAATGCATCAATCAGAAACAACAAATTAGTTTAAATCATCACACACTGATGAGTTCTAAAAGAGGGACCAACTTTCTAACTCCAGTCTTGTGTCTTCAGGTCCAGTTCGCTCTGGCCGTGCTGGACGGCTCCGTCACTTTACCGTCTCCGGCCCAGATGGAGGACGAGGTCCGGCAGGATCTGCGGGAGAAGGAGGAGCGTGGAGTCCAGCGGCACCACCTGCTGATCCTGGACCAGGACCAGTGGGAGTACTGCCGGACGCTCGCTCAGGCTGCCGGCTTCCCGCCGCTGCAGCCGTTTGTACGCAGCCTGTACGACGAGGTGTGGCGACAGCGAAGAGTTCACCCCGAAAACTACCGGAGGCTCAACTACGGGCTGATCGACGAAGACCAGTGGGAGGTGATCGATTGATCGACAGACTAATAAACTTTATGAAAATCAGAATCATGACTGTGAGAAACTAAATGTGCTTAAAAACTTCAAATAATCAGAGAGAAAGAAAATTAACCCGATTTATGTTCTGAGGTGTTGATTCACCTTGATGCTCATGTAAGAAGCTGCAGTTTTATGAAACGAATTGCCAGTTAAAAGTGTTTTATCTTTAACTTTTTAAATATACAACCACGATTCCAAAGAAGCAGACGCTGTCTAAAATGTGAATAAACAGAATGCAATGATTTACTAATCCTTTGTGAGAAATATTTAAATAAAACAAAATATTTAATGTTCAAACAGATACATTTTTGTTCTTCCTATATAAGTACTCTCTTTTATTTCCGTTTTACAGCATTCTGTGGCCAAATCCTTGTTGACACTTTGTTGTGTGTGTGTGTGTGTCTGACCATATTTGGATCTGTCCTTCATCATTAGAGACATTTTTCTGCTGCTGATTCTCACTTTTCTTTCTTCCTTTGGTTGGGACTGCGTTCTCACCTACAGAGAACTGACTCTGAGAAACCAGACCCCCATTTTTAGAGGAGCAGAGTTCTTTGGTCCACCAGAGTTGGTTTGAGCGTTCACAGCAGCAGAAACCAGACGGACCATCAGACAAACAACAGAGTTCCTCTCGAGAACAAACAGCTCAGAAGTGAACGCTTCGTTAGAATACGTCATCCTGGTTTCAAGCTCGATGTCATCAGTAAAATGTCCAGTTATTCAACATTTACGAACAAATTGTCCTGGTTTTCTCCACAAGCTGCCGCCTCGCCTGCAGCTGAAGAAAACAAACAAACAAAAATAACACGACACAGGATCACTCTTGGAGAAACAAAACTTTAAACCCTCCAGCTTGACTGAAGACAGCACTGTGGAACATTTAGTCTTCCCTGATAGTTTACTTAAACGGTTTGGCCAACAATAATACATAAATGAAATGTGCAAATATAAATACAAACATGGTTTTGGTGTTTGGGTTGGGTTTGGAAAATGTTACAAAGTTTTGATGTTTCTTTCTTTCTTCCCATCAGATCAGAATGTGTGTGAGCAGCAGACGTGATTAATAATTCCTGAGGCGTGTTAACCATGAACGAGGCCTGAGACACACACAGCTGAGGTCAACAACAGACTTTAATTCAGATATTTTGCCACAAAACGTCAAAATACACACAAATAAACAAATGAGGTCTGACATCACAGACTGACCTGAGCTCAACAACAACAACGACAACAACAGGTGAAGCAGAAACGTCGGCGCGGCGTGCAGCGGCGAAGATACATTCAGACAGTCACTGTTTTACATTTAACACTTAATTAATTCATTAATTACATGTTCCAGGACTGATTCACTTGCAGGAAGGAAGGAAAACGTCCTAGTCAGCAGCTGGTAATGTTCGGCTGGACGGGGTCAGGTGTGACCTCACAGGTCAAAGGTCAACACTCTGACAAAAAGTTTAAAATTCAACTTTAAGTCTCTAAGCTTTTATTAAATTTATTTGCTGGACAGCCTTTTAGTGAAGATCAAATATATAAATTACATTTTTTGTAAAGATGTGAAAGAAATATAAATAATTGAAAAAATTTAAAAAAAAAAATTAAAGTAATAAATTGTCCCCTAAAACGTACATAATTTCCCTCTTTCTTCTGGAGTTGCTGAAAAAATATATTAATTAACAAGTTAATTTGTTAAAATTGTTTAAGTCATTTATCTAAAATGTGAAGTTTTTCTGCTTAATATCTCAGAAAACTGAACATTTTTAGGTTTTCAACCGTTTGTTGCATAATTCAAATTTTTTTTAAAAGAATTTTAGGTGAAAGGTGAAAGTGTTAAATTGAATAAATTGTCCTGTTCAAAGCACGTAATTTCCGTCTTTTTTCTGCAAGTATAAGGGAGGAAAAAAAATTTGTCAATTATTAAGAATTGATAGGTTAATGTGCTGATCATTTCAATCTTTTATCTGCAGAAAATACCAAAAAGTACTCCTGTTTTGGCTTCTAAAATATGACATTTTTCCGCTTTTCTTTGTTTCATTCGACAGTAAACTGAACATCTTCTTGTTCTGTCTGTTGGTTTAAAAAAAACAACAGTGTAGCTGTTCAGCATCTAGCATTCCCACCACAGTTTCTTCAGAATATATGCTAATATTAATATTCACATTTATGAACTATTGCCAACTGTACTGTGCCTCACACGGCACAATTTTTTAGGGATTTTATGATGTCCCAAAATAAATGTATGGATACCTCTAAAAGGGGCACTATTTAACGAAACATTTGAAGACGTGGCTTCGGGCTCTCTGAGCATTTTCTACTAGTTTTTGATATTTTATTTTACAAGGTGAAAAATTTTAAAATGAGTAAAATGTCCCTCTTTTATTCTGGAAGAAAAGTAGAGCTGAAAAAAAAAATCTGTCAATTGAATTATAAGTCAATGTGCTAATAATTTTACCAAAACTCTTCTGCAGTATGACATTTTTCTGCTGTTTTATATCAGTAAATTGAAAATTTTTAGGTTTTCGACTGTTTGTCGGAGAAAAACGAAACATTTGAAGACGTCTCTTTGGGCTCTTAGAGCTTTTTCCACTCGTTCATGATATTTTATTTTACAAGGTGCAATTTTCAAATGTATTAATTGTCTCTATGATGATGCAATGACAATTAAGGAATCCTGAAAATTAACGAGAACGCGAGCCAGGCAAGAAGGAGGTATTAGTTAATATTGTTTTGGTATCATTAAGTTTAATCAACTAAAGAAGTTTGAAATTTAAACACCGTGAATATTAGTCAAAAGTTATCAGATCCGTGTGGGTCGATGAGAAATGTCAGATTTCCATTGTGGGTTTCTATCGTTTGAGTTTTGGCTGTTTTACTCACATCTTCTTCTGCTGGCTTAAAGGATCCAACCGGCTATAATTTGCTCTAAATTTGGACGTGCACTCGGCAAATCCCGAAATCTGGGTGTCGTAATTCTGAATAGTGAAAAAAACATCCTGGTCAAGTTTTGTGTTTGTTCCTGGATGAAACAGCTGCAGACTATACGTGTATATCAGTTTTTAAGGTCAATCCGATTTTATGTTTGACGATTGAAAAGTTCGGCATTCCATCCGGAAAGAAAAGCATGAATCCCAGATGTTCGTTAAACAACGGATCAATATCCGAGATCGATCCGCTAAAGTGTTGAGTCTTTGAACGGACTGAGTCACCTTGAGTCTTTTATTTTCTAGAAGATGACTCTTGAAGACTTGGACTCGTTCTCCATGTGCACCACCTCTTCGATCTTCTCCGCCGCCTCATGGTCGTCCTCGCCCACGCCGTCCTTCTTCAGGATCTTCAGCGGCCACCAGAGGGAGCCGTTGCGGCGGTCCCGGCGGACGCTGTGCTCCGCCGGCCAGCAGCAGGGGGCACCCTTGTCTCCCGTCAGGAAGTAGAGGAGGGCGTTGAGCCAGGCGTTGCAGGACGCCAGCGGCCGCGTGACCTTGTAGCAGATAGACACGGTCTTCATGACGTTGCAGCCGCCGACCTGGCCGCGCCGCAGCAGCAGGAACAGCGTCCGGGTCACGTGGAACGGCAGGAAGCAGAGCGCGAACAGCAGCGTGATGGTCACAATGGTTTTGATGGATTTCCGTCGCCGCCGGATGTAGTGCGAGTACTGCGAGCCGGAGATGGACACCGACGTTCTCTCCCGCTCTCTGACGCCCTCTGACGCTCCGTCTCCCACCGGGCCGTCCTCGCCGCCTTCCACGGAGCTGGGCGGGGAGCGCAGCGTCTGAAATATCGTCCTGACCACCTGCGAGTAGCACCAGGCGATGATGACGAAGGGCACGAAGAAGCCCAGCAGGTGCAGCACGATGCCGTACGGGACGTAGTCGGCGAACTCCTTGTCGATGGCATCGTCCCAGCAGTTGGTGTAGCCGCCCTCGTCCTCCGGCTGGGACCCGTTCATGACGTCCCTCGCCCCTTCGACCCCGCCGCCTCGCCGCGGGACGTATCCGGTCTGGGCGAACCTGAAGATGGGGCAGGTGAGGATGAAGACCACGACCCAGACCAGCGCGCAGGTCCCCTTCACCACTCGCTTACTCTCCAGAGTGATCGTCCTCATCGGGTGGCAGATCCCCAGATACCTGAGGACCAGAGGGGGCGGAGCTTAACCTCACAACATCAATATACAACATATATTACATAACTGATCAAGTTTAGAGTTTATCATCACTTTTTATGAAATGTCTTTCTTCATGTTTGCAGCTCGTTTGCTGTTTGCTTTGTTTTTTTGGGTTTGGGCACTTTTTTTTTTTGATGTTCAGCACAGTTTTAGATTTTGTTGTTGGTGTTTTTCATGATTGGATTATTAGAATGAGCTGCACCATCTCTCATATTTTATATGGTTTTGTCTCTCTATTTTTTGGGCATTTTTCATCATATTATGCTCTTTTTTTTGGTTATTTTATGGTCGTTTTGTTGTAATTTCTCTATATAGTATATAGTTTTGTGTCTTTGGTAATTTAATTGTTGTTTTTTGGCTGTTTTCTTCATTGTCTGGTCGTTTTTTGTTATCTTTGGACATTGTCTATGCCTTTGTAGTCTCTTTTTGGTGTTTTTATGTAGTTTTTTTGCCACATTATGGTTATTTTTATGGTCTTTTTGTAGTCATTTTTGGTAATTTAATGGTTGTTTTTTGGATCTTTTCTTCATTGTCTGATCGTTTTTTGGTCATTTTTGGTCTTCTTTGTTATATTCTGTGTCTTTGTGGTCTTTTTTTGTGTTTTTTGTTCATTTTATATTTTTTGTAGTCATTATTTGGTCATTTAAATGTTCTTCTGTGTTCTTCATTTTGGTAATGTAATGGTTGTTTTTTGGCTCTTTTCTTTATTGTCTGGTCTTTTTTTGGTAATTTTGTGTCTTCTTTTGACATTTAATGTTTTTTTGTCTTTTTTTGGTTATTTAATTGTTGTTTTGTGTCTAATTGTAGTTGTTTATTCATGGTTGGTCTGTGTCCGTATGACGTGAAGGGCCTCGTCAGCCACCATACAAGTGTTCCCGCGGCGTCCTACCTGTGCACGGAGATGCAGGTGAGGAAGAAGATGGAGCAGTAGAGGTTGAAGTAGAACAGGAAGCGGACGAGGCGACACATGAAGTCTCCGAACACCCAGCGGTCCCTCAGCACGTAGCTCGCCACTAGGAAGGGCAGCGACAGGCCGTACATCAGGTCTGTGGTGGCGAGGTTCACCATGTAGATCAGAGACGTGTTCCAGCGTCGCCCGGCCCCGCCGCCGCTCCCGGCGCCACCGCAGCAGCCGCTGTGGTGGCGGCAGGAGCGCAGCAGCACCACGGAGTTCAGCGTGAGGCTGAAGAGGAAGGTCAGCGAGTAGCACACGGGCAGGAACACGTACTTGTAGGACTCATCGATGCTGCAGGACGACGACGGCGGGATGGACGCGGCGGGCTCGGACGTGTTGGGATGGCCGCTCGCCACCGCCGCCGCCACCAGCCCGATGTCGGGGCTGACGCTGGAGACTTGGCTCAGTCCCATGACCAGCCTCTGCAGGTTATTTGTGTCGGAGCGGCTCAGGTTCCTCTGGCGTCATCTCGGCGAGTCGTTCCTTCCTCTGATTGATCGGACTCATCGCTCCGTTACCGCGGAGTCTCAAATCTAACAGAGAAAAATGTTTTATTGGAAATGCAGAGATACAGTCTGGAAACATTCCTCTTGTTTCTGAGCCGTCACTCAGATCAGACGACCAATAGAAACGTGTCTTTCAGCGTAGGCCCCGCCCACCAAATCAAACAGCAAACAAAAGCTTCAGATTAACAAACTAAAAATGTGAGATTTGTAAGCAAAACTTATGTATTTAAATATATATATCTATATATATATATATATATATATTTTTTTTTTTTAAGTAAAACTTTTGGATTTCTTTTCTGGCAAAACAAGTTTTACATTTTGACACAAAAGTTTTGAATTTACAATCAAATTTTTTTAAATTTAAAAACAAAACTTTAATTTCTAAGCAAAACTTCCGGGTTTAGAAATTATCTTTATTTGGAAACAAGATTTTTGGATTTACAAACAAAAGTTTTTGATCAACATTTATACATTTTTAATCACATTTATTTCACTTGCAATTGAAAAGAATGTTGTTTTTTCATTGCAGAATCCAAACTATTTGTCTTAAGTTTTTGAGCTGTGTTAAAGTCTCGTCGGAGCCTCCGTAGGGACTCATTAACACGCTCATTAAAATCGTGTTCTTGTACCAACGCCGTTTCTGCTGACGGAGACTTTGTTTCGCTCAGTTAGCCCGTCGATCATTAACGAAACCTTCCGGAAACATTTGGACACTCGCGGAGCTCCTGAGCAGCTGCTGAGGCGTTGGGGTCGGAGTTCAGATCAGAGCTGACGGAGGAAGAGTTACAGTCTCTGACCTTCATTTCACTCACTGGAAAGTTTGTTTTCATCTTCTTCTCGACAATCTGAGATTGAAGCGCAGCGAGATCAGTGACGTCGCCACTTCAGCAGCCAATCAGAAGCTGTAAAAGACACCTGGATGCAGCTCAGAGCGAGCAGTTTACTGTCAGGGATGTTTCTGAGCTGTCACTCACATCAGACCGACCAATAGAAATGTGTCTGTCATCTAAAGTCCCGCCCACCAGATAAAAATCTACCGCAAACAGAAGCAAAACATTTTGGGGATTTACAAACAAAACTGTTGGGGGGAGGAGGAGGAGGAGGAGGAGGAGGAGGAGGAGGAGGATGTTGAGAGAGGAGGAAAAGGAGAGGGGGAGGAGGAGGAGAAGGAGGGGGGAAGAGGGGAAGAGGAGGTGCAGTTGTTTATAGGACACGCTTGTTTAAAACAGTTAAATAAATTTTGTCTAATTAATTTTGGCGTTGAAGAGGAAACATGACGACGACGTCGCTGCGAGGATTCAAACGTTGTGAATGAAAAAACACGTCGAGGAGTTTTAAATTCAGTCGGAGCAGATTCTGTTAACACACGAAACATCGATATTAAAGTGTCTTTGAAAGGAAACACTGAAAAAACAGGTGGAAATATTTATATTTTTGGAGCATTTTGCTCAGAACATTTGAATGGATTCGGTGTTGAATCGTTGCGTCTCTAAAGAAGCAGAAAGAAGAGAAAGGAGACTCGTGTTGTCCTCCGGTTCGTCTCAGACCTGCAGATATCAGTTTACAGTCTCACAATCATCAGAGACGATAAATAATCTGCAGAAAAAGACTTTCACCAACGCTGGACCTCCTCAGAAAGACTCCCAGAGACTCTGACACGTTAAACCGAAGCATTCGACTCGATCCTGATTCAAGCTGTCACACTTTACCTGGTCCGAGTCCTCCTGGTCCTCCTCCTGGTCTGAGTCCTCCTGGTCCTCCTCCTGGTCTGAGTCCTCCTGGTCCTCCTCCTGGTCTGAGTCCTCCTGGTCTCGTCTCGGTGTCTCCGGAGGACTCGTGGCTCAGAAGAGTCTGTTTCGGGGCCGGAGGGTCTCTCGGGGTTTCTGCCCTGACCTTCAGCTGCTCTGTAAATAATTGATCAGCGTTCATTCAGTCAGAACTGCAGGAATGAAACCCAATCCAGGACTGCAGAGGAGGAGGAGGAGGAGGAGGAGGGGAGGGGAGGGGAGGAGGAGAAGGAGGACAAGATAGAGGGGGAGGTGGAGTAGGAGAGGGGGGGAGGAGGAGGAGAAAGGGGGAGGAGGAGAGGGAGTGGAGGATGGAGGAGGACAAGAGAGAGGAGGAGAAGGAGAAGGACGGGGAGGTGGAGTAGGAGAGGGGGAGGAGGAGAAGAGGGGGGAGGAAGAGGCGGACAAGCTAGAGGGGGAGGAGGTGGAGGAGGAGAGAACGGGAGGAGGAAGAGAGAGGGGAGGGAGGAGGAGGAGAGGGAGTGGAGGAGGAGGACAAGAGAGAGGGGGAGGAGGTGGAGAAGGAGAGTAAAGGAGGTGCAGCTGTTAATAGGACATGCTCGTTTGGAACAGTTGAATATATTTTTGTCTAATTAACTTTTTATTTTTGCTCTTTAATAGATGAGTTAATGAGCTTAAAGCTTATGGAAGACCAAAGCTGCAAAAAAAATATATATTAATAAATACAAGACCAAAAATAAGATTAAAAATAAATATAATAATTTCATAAAATGTGACATTTATTGATTGTTACATTTTAATTTGCTACATTTACAAACAAAAAAAGACAAAAAAGAAACAAAAGAAACAAAAAAAGAAACAGTCGAATACATTTTTGTCTAATAAATTTTTATCTTTGCTCTTTATTAAATACAAATGGGCAAAAGTTATGGAGGATCAAAGCTGCCAAAAAAAAATTCTTAGTAAATTACCAAAAATAAGATTAAAAATAAATATAATTATTTCATAAAATTTGACATAATTTGATCGTTACATTTTAATTTGCTTCTTTATTTATTTATTACATTTGTATTAATTCTCTAATTTTTTCCATTTATTTATTTATATAAACTTTAGATGTATCTATTTATTCTTGCATTTATTTATTCATGTATTTATGTATTTATTTATTCATTTAATTTATTTATATAAGGAGAAGACCAAAAGTATAAAGAGAAAATAATACATAAATAAATAAGTTTGGGAAAATAAACAAAGGGGGGAAATGCTTACGGAAATGATAAACAAACAAATATATTTAAAATTAGTAATTACATTTGAAAACTTGAAAAAAAAATTCTAAAATAGAAATAAATAAATAAATAAATGGAAAAAAACACTAAAAAGTAAAGGGGAACTAAAAAAAATTAAAATGATGCAAATTAAAATATTTAAAATTAAATAAATGAACAATGAGTCACATTTTATCAAATAATTCATAAATTGTTTTGGTATATTTAATGACATAATTTTTTTTAATTGAATCATTTTTTTGGCAGCTTTAGTCCTCCGTACCTGCTAACTGATGTAATGATGTTAAATTTTTAACTGAAAAGAAAAAAACACTAACGTCAGTAATAATAAACAATAAAGAGCTTTAAGAAGATTAAATAAAAACCAGTGAAATAAAAACTAGATGACAGATCAGATAAAAAGACAAAGCAAGAACAAATAATATTAATAATAATAATAAAATGCAATTAAAGTCTAAAAACGAGATAAAACCAATAAAAATACAACACAAAAATGAATAATAACTAAACACAATAAAAATATAAAGTGAATAAACTTATCAAAAGACAAAGAAGAATAAATTCCAAAAGAACAAAAGTAATAATAAAAGAAACAAATAATAGTGCTAAATAAAAACAGTGAGATGTCAATAAAATAATAATAATTATTATTTTTATAAACTTCAGCTGAGTTTTAAAAATCTGAAGAAGGAAATAAAAAAAATAAAAAATGAGCCTCTTACCTCCGACTGAAGCTTCTGATCTCCTTAAATCCTGATTAAAGAGAAAACAGACGAGCTGCTCCTCCTCCTCCTCTCTCTCTCTCTCTCTCCTCCTCCTCTCTCTCTCTCTCTCCTCCTCTCTCTCTCTCTCTCTCTCTCTCTCCTCCTCCCCTCTCTCTCCTCCTCTCTCTCTCCTCCTTCTCCTCTCTCCTCCTCCTCCTCCCTCTCTCCTCTTCCTCCTCTCTCTCTCTCTCTCCTCCTCCACCTCCTCTCTCTCTCTCTCTCCTCCTCCACCTCCTTCTCCTCTCTCTCTCTCTCTCTCTCTCTCTCCTCCTCCCTCTCTCCTCTTCCTCCTCCTCTCTCCTCCTCCTCTCTCCTCCTCCTCTCTCTCTCTCTCTCTCCCTCCTCTCCTCCTCCTCTCTCTCATCTCCTCTTCCTCCTCTCTCTCCTCCTCTCTCTCTCCTCCTCTTCCTCCTCCTGTCTTCTCCTCCTCTCTCTCCTCCTCCCTCTCCCCCTCTTCCTCCTCCTCTCTCTCCTCTTCCTCCTCTCTCTCTCTCTCTCCTCCTCTCTTCCTCCTCCTCTCTCTCTCTCTCTCTCTCTCCTCCTCCTCTCTCTCTCTCCTCCTCCACCTCCTTCTCCTCTCTCTCTCCTCCTCCCTCTCTCCTCCTCCTCTCTCTCTCTCTCTCCTCCTCCCTCTCTCCTCCTCCTACTCCTCTCTCCTCCTCCTCTCTCCTCTTCCTCCTCCTCTCTCCTTCTCCTCTCTCTCTCTCTCCTCCTCTCTTCCTCCTCCTCTCTCTCTCTCTCTCTCCTCCTCCTCTCTCTCTCTCCTCCTCCTCTCTCTCTCCTCTCTCTCTCTCTCTCTCTCTCTCCTCCTCCCTCTCTCCTCCTCCTACTCCTCTCTCCTCCTCCCTCTCTCCTCCTCCTCTCTCCTCTTCCTCCTCCTCTCTCCTCCTCCTCTCTCTCATCTCCTCTTCCTCCTCTCTCTCCTCCTCTCTCTCTCCTCCTCTTCCTCCTCCTGTCTTCTCCTCCTCTCTCTCCTCCTCCCTCTCCCCCTCTTCCTCCTCCTCTCTCCTCCTCTTCCTCCTCCTCTCTCCTCCTCCTCCTCTCTCCTCCTCCTCTCTCTCTCTCTCTCTCCTCCTCCTCTCTCTCTCTCTCTCTTCTCCTCCACCTCCTTCTCCTCTCTCTCTCCTCCTCCCTCTCCTCCTCCTACTCCTCTCTCCTCCTCCTCTCTCTCTCTCCTCTCCCTCCCTCTCTCCTCCTCCTACTCCTCCTCTCTCTCTCCTCCTCCTCTCTCTCTCTCTCTCCTCCTCCTCTCTCTCCTCCTCCCTCTCCCCCTCTTCCTCCTCCTCTCTCTCCTCTTCCTCCTCTCTCTCTCTCTCTCCTCCTCCTACTCCTCTCCTCCTGCTCCAGTAAACAGTGTGTGTGTGTGTGTGTGTGTGTGTTTTGGTCAAACAGAAACACAATCGTGTCTCTCTGGCGGAGCAGGAATGAATAAATACTGACACATTAATGACACTTCAAATATTTATCAAGCAGCAAACACGCGTCCTCTCCAGTCTTTTCACACCAAACGTCTCATTAGTGTGAATAAATTCAGATCCACTTCCAACAAAATGATTCATGTCGCGCTGAAACTAATGTTTGTGTCATTGGTGGCGAAGCTGCTGTTTCTGTTTCTACTCAACCAGATTTTACTCTTCAACTTCTCTGAACTTTATCTTCAGATTATTTACATAAAAATCCAAAACACAGACACAATAAACGAGACGCCAAATAAAACTGTTACGCATCAAAATATATTTCAGAATTAATGTTTTACATTTGTAATTAATTTTATATACAGCGTTGGTTTTTTTAAATACATCTCTAAATATTCTTAAAGTCACAATGAAACAAACAGGAACACAAAATATTTATGTTTGTCTATAAAATATTATTTCAGTGTGACTTTAAATAATTATGAATAAAAAGTTTCCTCATGAAAATGACATTCAGAAAAGATACAAAAAAAGACACAAAAGAAACAAAAAAACACAAAATGACCAAAAAAAGACACAAAAGAATAAAAAAACGACACAAAAAACAAAAAATGGCGCGAAAGAAACAAAAAGACACAAAACAGAAAAAAAAGACACAAAAGAAACAAAAATGACCAAAAAGACGCGAAAGTAACAAAAAAAGAAACAAAAAAAGACACAAAAGAAACCAAAAAAAGACACGAAAGCTCAGAATGTGGGAATAAAATATAATTTCTTTATAAGGCACATTTTAAATTATCTAAATATTATCGGCTAAATTACTGCAGAATAAAACTTCACATCCCCAAAAATTCATGAAAATTAAAAAAAAAACTGCGAGACATTTCCGTGGCGACGAACTTTGAGTTAAAATATTAAAAATCTGTTTTAAGTGGATTTTTCCCTTTAATGTCTGAAACAATAAAAATCTGACTGTACCAACAAATAATTTCATATCATAAATTGCATGATAATAATAAAAACACAATTCACTGGCTGTAAATGCTTTAAAAAAATTAAATTATTGGATGGAAACATTTCTGTACCTTATATCAAATATAAACTTTAACTTTTTATAATTTTCTTTTAGTACTTTTACTTATTTACAGGATTAATTTAATTTCCTTTAAACTTATTTAAAATGGAAAAATGTTAATATTTATTACTGAAGTAATAAAATAAGGCTTGAAGAAAAACATCTGGATGATTTCTGAACATGAAAGCTGAATAAAAAGTTGATCCCAAAGATTCATTGAGTCGCGTCAAAGCCTCAAATCTGAGAGACGAAAAGTCGCCACGACGACGTGAACGATGCCACTCATCGAGACATTAAAATACATATTTGAGATTCTTTACAAAAAACAAAACTTTTTTTTAAATGGGTAAAAAACGTTTTCCGTTGAGAGAGACCAACTAAAACATGTTTCATTCATTTATTTGATTTGTTTAACTGCAATGTGATTGATACGGGTTAGCGGGCTAACATTAGCGGCCGATCAATATCGTGCTAACGTTTTCAGGTGATTGGTAGCAGGCTAGCGAGACCAGGACCAACTCGGTGCCGTTGAGGGAGACCAACTAAAATGTGTATCATTAATTTAAATAACTGCAATGTGATTGACACAGGCAAGCTAGCATGCTAACGTTAGTGGCCGATCGATAGCGTGCTAACATTAGCCGGCTAGCGAGACAAAGACTAACTTAAACATGTCTCATTCATTTATTTGATTTGTTTAACTGCAATGTGATTAATACAGGCCAGCTAGCGTGCTAACGTTAGTGGCCAATCAATAGCGTGCTAACGTTAGCAGGCGATCGATAGCGTGCTCACATTAGCGGGCTAGCGAGACTAAGACCAACTCGTCCCGTTGAGAGAGACCAACTTAAACATGTTTCATTCATTTATTTGATTTGTTTAACTGCAATGTGATTGATACAGGCGAGCTAGCGTGCTAATGTTAGCGGGTGATTGTGCGGACGATGTTTTCCTCCATGTTCAGGCTACTGATGTTTACTTCCTGCCCTCCATTTGAAATCGCGCCGCCATCGCACGTCATCATAATCACGTGATCATCTCGTTAAATTAGAATATGATGAAAAGTCCATTTCAGTAGTTCAAGTAAAACATCCCCAACCAAGTATTGAGTCATATAGATGACATACTTTTCAGAGGCCAACATTTACATATTAAACATACTTTTTAAAATTGGTATTCTAATATTCACATTTTTTTTGAGACACTTAATTTTAGGTCTTCATTAAATGTAAGCCATAATCATTATAATTAGAAGAAATTAAATAAATAAGGACATGAAATGTTTCATTCTGTGTGTAATGTAATCTATATAATGTGTTATTTAACCTTTTTGAATTGAATTACTGACGTAAATAAACTTTTCTATCATATTCTAATTTATTGAGATGCACCTGTATATTTAGTGTAAAATACAGAACTAGATGTTCTCGTTAGATTTGGAAACAACATTTAAAACTCTTCACTGAGAGTAAAAATAACATAATTTCCTGAATCGGATTTCAGGTTTTTTTGTGTTGATCCAGTGAGTCAAAGTAAAATAATGTATGATTTTATCCCGATACTTGAGTCATGATAAAATTATTAAAAAATAATGATCGGGTGAAATAAATGAT
The DNA here is from genome assembly GCF_030273125.1 of Centropristis striata. NCBI lineage: Eukaryota > Metazoa > Chordata > Actinopteri > Perciformes > Serranidae > Centropristis > Centropristis striata. The sequence goes on along the minus strand of NC_081531.1, from coordinate 1,372,237 downwards.
ACCAACATGACATGGTGAACATTTTAACTGCATAAACAGGATGAGAAGATTCAGAAATGGACTTAATAGACCAAAAGCTGGTTTGTGACGGCCAACTGAAACAAAAACTCCTCCGTTCACACTTCCGATCAGAAACCTGGTGTCAAAGAAAAGTGCAACATCTGAAACTCAACGCCTCGTCGCCGGTGCATGAACAACAACTTCTGACCACAGACCGAACATGAAGACGAGTCCGACCAATCAGGAGCCGGTTCCAGCCGTCAGTCATGACGTCACAGCTCCGTTTATAGAATCAAATAACTGATCGGAAACATGAACCAACATCCGCAAGACCAGAACGGCCACCAGGGGGCGCTGTGACGTTCTGTGGTTGAACTGGACCTTCTTCACCTCTTCTTCCCTTCCGGACGTTTACTTAACTGGTACGATTAAAATAAAACTGGACCCAAACCTGAAAATATCAGATCCTGAGGAGATGAATGAGTCGACCAAAACAGCGACTGGCCAAGTGAAGTTTGGAAGAAATGTTAAAGAAAATCCACAAGTTGTGTTGTGTTTCTCTTCGGATGCTTTACAGACGTCGCTGTCTTCACTCCAAACAACCCAACTGAAGTCTTTGTTGAAACTTTCTTCTCTTGCTGTCGTGTACCGAGTCATAATTCCTTTTGTCGTCGGGTAAATCCTGTACGACCTGAAGAGTCTGCAGCTGATTCCGTCGTTTCTCTCTCTGCGGCTCCGGACGTCAGCGATTGGTCGGTTCAGATAAATTATCAGCTGAGCTGAAGTTGAAGACTCGTCTCGGCTAACGAGCGGTAGAACCTGGTCCCGGAGCGCCCGGGTGTTCCCGTAGTGGAGGCGTTAGGTCAGGTCCTGCACGTCCAGCAGCATGGCGTCCTGCTTCGTCCTCAGCTGGTCTCGTACCAACAGGTGAGCCACGAGATCAGAGCTCAGAGCTGAGGAGACAAACAGACAAACAGAGAGTCACGATAAGATACTATCCCGATACTTCACGCGCGATATGATTTCATCCCAATACAATTTTATCCTGATAATTGAGTCAAGATACGATTTTATCCCGATACTTTAGTCACGATACAATTTTATCCCGATACAATTTTATCCCGATACTTGAGTCACAGTACAATTTTATCCTGATACTTGAGTCACGATACGATTTTATCCTGATAATTGAGTCACGATACAATTTTATCCTGATAATTGAGTCACGATACAATTTTATCCCGATACTTGAGTCACGTAACGATTTTGTCACGATACAATTTTATCCTGATACAATTTTATCCCGATACAATGTTATCCCGATACTTTAGTCACAATAAAATTTTATCACGATACTTGAATCACGATACAATTTTATCACGATACTTGAGTCACGATACAATTTTATCACGATACTTTAGTCACGATACAATTTTATCCCGATACTTCAGTCACGATACAATTTTATCCCGATACTTGAGTCACGATACAATTTCATCACGATACTTGAGTCACGATACAATTTTTTTCCCGATACTTTAGTCACGATACAATTTTATCCCGATACTTGAGTCACGATACAATTTTATCCTGATACGATTTTATCCCGATACTTGAGTCACGATACAATTTTATCCCAATACGATTTTATCCCGATACTTGAGTCACGATACAATTTTATCCCGATACTTGAGTCACGATACAATTTTTTTCCCGATACTTTAGTCACGATACAATTTTATCCCGATACTTGAGTCACGATACAATTTTATCCTGATACGATTTTATCCCGATACTTGAATCACGATACAATTTTATCCCGATACTTGAGTCATGATACAATTTTATCTCTCAGCATTTTCTCAAACTTTCCTCAACTTTTAAGCTTAACCTGCTCTAAAAAAAATCGAATAAAACATAAAAAGTGCAACTTTGCAGCGTTATTTTGAGCGTTAACTTCCCGACACGATATCCTCATCAGCCAATCACACGGCAGCAGCTCATGTCGAAGACGAGCGTCAGAACAGGACGAGAGGTGATTTAAGTGACTTTGAAGGTGGTGTTAAAATGACAAACAGGAGGTGGACATCAACAACAACAACAACAACAACAGATAAACAACAATAAACCACAGTGAAAAGTATCAAACCAACATGTACCATTGTTATTGTTTTCACATTCTAACACCATCTTCTCAGAGGGTGTTTGATACTGAAAACATGTGTTTAGTGACGTATTCCTTTGAATAAGTGAGTGTGTGTGTGTGTGTGTGTGTGTGTGTGTGTGTGTGTGTGTGTGTGTGTGTACCGTGTACTTCCTGTTGAAGTGATGCTCTCAAGCTGCTGAGCTGCAGCACTGAGCGCTCCTGTAGCTCCCAACGCTCCAGATGTTTCCGCTCGGCCACACAGCTGCTGCCGGCCAGACGCTGCACACACACACACACACACACACACACACACATTCCTTTATTATATAAAAAAAATCTCTATAAATCTATATCATCTATAAGTCCTGCAGCTCTGTGGAATCAACACAATAACACAGTTGGAATGACAGAAACCAGAAAAAACAAGTTGAATTTCTCTGATAAATTATTTTAAAATTTCAGGAATATCGTAACAAATACCAAATAAGAAACGACACAAAAACGACACAAAACAACCAAAAAATGATGCAAAAAGACATAAAATTACCCAAAATTTTAAAAAAGACACAAAAAATAAACAAAATACAAAAAATGACGCATAATGACCAAAACAGTTTTCTCCACAAATTGAAGTATTGTCCTGTCCTCTCCTCTCTGCTCTGTGTAAACAGCCTCTCCTGTCCTCTCCTCTCTGCTCTGTGTAAACAGCCTCTCCTGTCCTCTCCTCTCTGCTCTGTGTAAACAGCCTCTCCTGTCCTCTCCTCTCTGCTCTGTGTAAACAGCCTCTCCTGTCCTCTCCCCTCTGCTCTGTGTAAACAGCCTCTCCTGTCCTCTCCTCTCTGCTCTGTGTAAACGGCCTCTCACCTCGCTCTCCTTCTGCTCTGCCAGCACTTTGTCTCTCAGCGTCCTCAGAGCCGTCGCCACTTCCTGTTTCAGCCCGGCGCCGCGGCGACCGTTGGGAACCTGTCGGGAGACGTGAGGTCAGTGAACGCATCGTTTCTGTTTCCTCCATTAGAAGAAGAAACAAGAGAAATAAACTGATGAAACTCAACATTAAAATATTTAATGTGTGATGGAAACCACTAAAGATTAACTGTGATTTTGGTGATTATTTTTTTTATATTTATTTCTATTCTGGATTTATTCGCCATGTAGAGTTGATGATACTGTTTTTTTGGCTCATTACCTTCATTAGTTATATTCTGGGTTCTCTTTTTCTTTTTCTCTCCTTTTAACATGGATAAAGCTAAATATCTGAATTAATTCCATAGTGTAATAAATTATCTGATAATAATCATGATATCAAAAATCTTATAGATATTTATATATCAGAAATACTGAGAGGTAATAAACTTTTGATGGGTAGACACAAAAAAGACGCAAAATACCAAAAAAATACACAAAAAGACAAAATTACCAAAAACAGACACATAAAAGACAAAATACCAAAAAAAGATATAAAATTACCAAAAAAGACTCAAGAAAGATATAAATACCAAAAAAATGATGCAAAAAACACACAAAAGGGACATAAAACACCAAAGAAGACACAAAATTACAGAAAAAGACTCAAGAAAGAGTCTTTTTTTTGCATCATTTTTTTTGGTATTTTATAAATACCAAAAAAAATGATGCAAAAAATAACCCTAATTATGAATTATTGCTACAGTCTCTGATGTAAATCGTATGACTGTAGGAGTGTATGAATAAACATCACTGAAGAGGAAACGACCTTTTCGTTGCTCTCCTCGTCATCGTCGCTGTCGCTGTTGTTGATGAAGCACAGCTGCAGGTTTCTGTGGTTGTGAAATCTGAAAACACAGAAAAACATCATGAAGCTCAGAGAAACACGACGACTTTAAACGTTCTTTAACTGCAGGAACTGTCTGCTGCTCAGAGATTCATATAATATGGTCAGTTTTTATACACGAGGTGAAAAGACTTTAAAAAGTCTGTTTTACTTCGTTTAAACTGTAAAAACAGACGTTATCGTCAGAGTTTGAACTTTCCAAGGGTTCTTGAACGCATCATCAGTTCTAAAAAGTGCCTGTTACTTGTGTTAAATGTTGATATTAGTGTCAGAATCTCTTTATTCTCCATGTTTCATTTAAAATAAACCAGATCCTGTTAAAAACATTAAATTCTCCTCAGAGACACTGTTTACACAGAGCAGAGAGAATTAAATGTCTTTTTTTTTTTTTTGTCATTTTAGGTCTTTTTTTGGTAATTTAACATTTTAGGTAATTTTTGTCATTTTACACCTTTTTTGTAATTAAACGTCTTTTTTTGGTCATCTGATGTCGTTTTTTGGTCATTTTACATATTTTTCGGTAATTTAACTTCTTTTTTGTCATTTTAGGTCTTTTTTGGGAATTTAGCGTCTTTTTTGGTCAGCTTATGACTTTTTTAGGGGTCATTTTATGTTGGGTTTTTTTGGCCATTTTCCATCTTTTTTGGCAATTTTACGTAATTTTATTTGTCATTTTATGTCTTTTTGTTAGTCATTTTACGTCTTTTTGTTAGTCATTTTATATCTTTTTGTTGGTCATTTTATGTCTTTTTGTTGGTCATTTTATGTCTTTTTGTTGGTCATTTTACGTCTTTTTGTTAGTCATTTTATGTCTTTTTGTTAGTCATTTTATGTCTTTTTGTTAGTCATTTTATGTCTTTAATTTGGTCATTTTACGCCTTTTCTTTGGTCATTTTACGCCCTGAAACTGCTCGTTGGGCTTCAGAGGAAAATTCAAATGTGTCTCCAGCTTCCTGAACTGCAAAAACACAAAATCTGACCATTAAAACTTAGACTTGAAGGGACTCTGTTACCGTGACGTGACGACGGCGACTCGACGCCTCCTGCAGTCGTCGTCGTCCCAAACGTGTCTCCACTCTGCCCCGTCCTCCGTCCTCCCCGTCCCGCTCTGCAGGAAGACGTCAACAACAACAACAACAACATTTAAACATCACAACTATCTCAACACTCCTGGAGGAAAAAGAAGGATTAGACAAATGTGGACATTCTGAAAGAAACGTGATCAAACCAGCAAACTCCATGTTTGTTTCCTGCAGATATAAATGTTTGATCTCCTGACAGCAGGTTGGGACGACCAGCTCAAGTTTCCATTATAGGTCAGAAAAAATAAAAAATAAAACAAAAGGAGCCGGGCAATATTTTGAGAATCTTTTTTTTTACAAATGTATGAGACAAAAACAACAATTTTAGAGAAAAAAAAAATCACAAATTTACGGGGGAAAGAAAATCTAAAACATTTACAAGAAAAAGAAAAATAATTTACGAGAAAAAAAACAAAAAAACATTTACCATGGAAAAAGTTTTTACTTTTAAATTACATTGTTCTGGTGTACCTAATAAAGTGGCCGGTCGGTGGATAAAATATATAAAACTTTAAAGTTAAATTTTGATCATTTATTTTACAGAAATAAACAGAAAGCTTTCTCTTTTTTCTTGTAAATTTGAGTTTTTTCTTGTGAAACTGAGCTTTTTCTTTTACATTTTTTAGTTTTTTCTCTGAAAATTACCACTTAAATCTCAGTGAATATTATATTTTCTTGTAAATTTGTGTTTTTTTGTAAAATTGTGAGTTTTTTTCTCATAAATTTGTGGGGTTTTTTTTAAAGTTTACCACTTATATTACAGAATGTTCAAGTTTTTTCAAGTTTTTTTAGATTTTGTCTTGTAAATTTCATTTTTTCTTTAACATTTGTGAGTTTTTTCTCGTAAATCTGTGAATTTTTCTCTGAACTTTACCACTTAAATCTCAGCGAATATAATTTTTTCTTGTAACTTTACGACTTTTGACTTTTCTGAGTTTGTTCTCTTAATAATCCCCGGCTCCTTTCTTCCTTTTCTTCCTCCTTTAATAGTGATAAAACAAAGATCACAGACACGAACACTGACCTTTGACCTTTCCCTCCTCTCCTGCTCCTGTTGCTCCAGCTCGGCGATCCGTTGGCTCAGGTCCTCCCAGTGCATGATGGGAAGGCCCTGCTCGTCTAAGGACGCCGCCGCCGCGAGGTGATGACGCGCCTCCTCTTTCTCCTCTTTCTCCTCCTCCTCCTCTTTCTCCTCCTCCTCCTCTTTCTCCTCCTCCTCCTCCTCTTTCTCCTCGGCCGTCTCTTTCTCTCCCTCCATCCTCCTCTAGACACAAACAAGAAAATATAGGAAATAAAGTGGAATAAAATAATAAAAACTTTTTAAATAAAACGTTTTCCAAAGTAAATGAGACTTTGTAACGAGTTTAAACCTTCTGAAGAACTAAACCAATTATTATTTTATAACGTTCATGAGTTTGAAGATTTATAGAAAAAAAGAGTGATTTTGTCATTGAAATTTTTTTTTAATGAATAAAATAAAATGTACCAAAAATAATACTAAAAATACACTTTTTTCAAAGTAAAATCTGACATAAATAGATGTTTGTTTTAATTTGCTTGTTTATTTATTTACCTTTGTATTGATTCTCCTATTTTTCTGCTTTCTTATTTCCCTTATTTATTTATTTTTATATTGTATTAATTTATTCTAGCTTTTTTTTTACCTGTTTTTTATTTTTTATATTAATTTAAAGTTTACACAATTCAAATTTTATTTGCGTCTTTATTTACCTTTGTATCAATTTCCCATTTTTTACTTCCTTATTTCTCTTTTGTTTATTTATTTAATATTTACTTTAAAAGAAATTCAATGAAAATGTATTTACTTGATTTATTGACTTTAAGCGACAGCCCTCTTCATTTGCATAATAAATAAATAAATGTATGAAAAAATGACACATAATGATAAACAAATCAATAAATACATTTTTACATTGTACAATTTTTTATTATACCTATATTATATCTATATAATTCAACAAATATGTAATAACCCTTAAGCTGTGTAAGCTGTTAATTAACTGTTTAAATCATATTTTTTTCTCGTTAATTTGTGATTTTTTTTTTGTGCATAAATTTGTGACTTTTTTCTCAAATCTTTTATTTTTTTCCATAAATTTGTGAGTTTTTTTTCTTATAAATTTGTGTTTTTTTCCCCGTTTTTTTCTTCTTAATTTGTAACTTTTTTCTCAGTTTTTTTATTTTTTCCATAATTTTTTTGGTTTTTCTATAAATTTGTTTTTTTCTCACCAATTTTTGAGTTTTTGTACTGTTTTTAAATCATTTTTAAAGCAAAAAAAAAAAAAACGCAATAAGATCCACAGGTCCCAGTTAAATGCAACTATTTGCTGTTTTTCTTACCTTTAATAACTCCACAGCTAACATTACAGTTTATATGTCAATAAAAGACATTTGTCCTGCTCACAGACTGAATAAAGTGACTTTAATAATCTGGATTAAGTGGTCTGGTGTCCCGGGAGCAGCCCGCTGCTCTGCCCGCTGTTGTTGACCAGCAGCGGGGAGACCTCGGAGCTTCTTACCGCCGAACGGTCACATCCAGGCGGCCGCGGAGCTCTCCGACCCGCCGCCGAGCGTCTCCCCCGGGGCTCGCTTCAGCTCGCCGGCTGTCGCTGCTTCACGCTGCGGAGCTTTTGTTTCTTTACAACATGGATGTAAAAGTTAGTAGAAGTGTCCTGAGAGAAGTTTCTCTCCGTGTGGAGGAAGCAGCGGCGGCTCCTCCCCCGTCCTCAGCCCTTCCGCTCGGCCCACTTTAACCTCTTGGCTCCGGCCGAGTGACGGAGCTCTGACACGGGGGCCCCGGGGCCACCGGAGCACCGGGCCACCGGAGCAGTGGGCCACCGGAGCACCGGGCCACCGGAGCAGCGGGCCACCGGAGCACCGGGCCACCGGAGCCCGCTGCCGGTGGATATTACCATTAGCGGTACTTTTAACTCTCTTATGGGTAGTTAAAGTTGGAAGAAAACATTTGAGCGATCAGATCCAGGGCCGGAGACAGAGTGAAGGGCCCGGGGGGCCCCAGCCCCAAGTACCCCCCCAGGTTTAATTTGTGAGTTCTTTCTCGAAAATTTGTGATTTTTTTTCTTGTAAATTTGTGATTTTTTTTTTTTCTGGTAAAATTTTGTGTTTTTTTCAGGTAAAATTTGAGGGTTTTTTTCCTCGTTTATTTGTAAATTTTTCTTGTTCATTTGTAAAAAAAAAAAAATGTAATTAATTTGTGAGTTTTTTCTTGAAAATTTGTATTTTTTTCTTGTTAATTTGTGAGTTTTTTTTCCTCAAAAACTCTGGGGAAACACCGCAACATAAAGGTGACAAGATGTCTTCGTTAAATTTTTTTTTTCCCGCCACAGAAAAATGTAAATAAAAAGTTTGGAAGAAAACATTTGGGCGATCAGATCCAGGGCCGGAGACCTACTTTCAAATGTTTTTGTTTATTTATTTAATAATTTAAATTAAATGTATTTCCCCAGACCTATTTGTGTATTAACTTAAAACTTTAAATATATATTTAAAAAAATTATATATATATATATATATATATATATATGAATGCAAAACAAAAATACATTTAATATGAATAATTACAAATTAAGCAATAAAATTTAAATATCAACTTCGCATTCACATTTTATCAAGTAATGAATGCCTACATTTATTTTTTAATATTTTTGGTACATTTAATGGCTTATTTATTTATTTAGGCAGCTTCTGGCCTCCATACTTCTGCCTCTGTTTAATTAAAAATAATGAAGTTATAGTTTACTTTGGAACATTTGAGAAATTGGTATAAATGTATAAAGTTTTTAATATCTTTACAGTAACTGCATTGTGTCTATTTCACTAGAAAATACTCTTAATAATGAAAAGTTCTCTTTCGAGGCCAAAAGCACAAACATTAAATGTTTCAGCTGCTCGAGAGGAAGATCATAAAGAGTTTAAAAGATAAACAGAAGCTTCTCTGGAAGGGAAACGTCCTCGTTCCTTTGGTTGGCAGTGAAGAGTTAAGGCCGAGCCTCCTGGTGTCCAGTTTCACCATTTTTTGGAGATGACGACTGGAAGCAGACGGAGGATTCTACAGAACAGAGTCACAACAACAAAGACTCCCACAATATCCCAATAATGTTCCAATAATATTCCTGTTATTACACCTTCATAAACACTTCTCTTCTGTTTCATATTCTTTGGAAATTTGTGAGTTTTTCTCAGAAGTTTATCACTTAAATCTCAGCAAAGGGAAACACTTTGAGAGGGTACTGCAAGCCACGGAGAATTCTTAGATATTTTTGTTAGTTTCTGGGTTCCTCAAAGTTTTTTCTCGTAAATTTGGGAGTTTTTTCTCATACATTTGTAAGTCTTAACATTCAACGAAGTTGTTTTTTCTCTCTTGTTGATGTTATTTGACTTTATTGTGAGTTTATTTCCTTCACTCTCTGCTAGTTTGTGTTTATTTTCAGACATTATTTAATGCCAGAACTGAAATAAGTTTTAATTATTATGCAAAAGTTTGGGACAAAACAAAATCGTGGTGGACATTCATTGATGAAAAATAAAAACATAAATTGTTTTAAATCATTCTGACCAGCGCTTGTTTCTACCCGGGGAATATTTATGTTCATTTATGCCAAAAGTACTTAAATTTATCTGCACACAGAGAATCATTTCTATTTATTTATGGCAACATAAACATTCTCAACATATTCTGTGGCTAATTTTTCTCTCCACCAAAAAATAAACAAACAACAAAAAAGGAAAAATACATTTTAAAAGTCCTGAAAGTTTGGAAAATGCTCAATTGTAACAATTAACTAATTGATTTTAATTAACTTTTTATTTATTTTATTTCAACAAAAATATAGCACCATGTTGCTCCATTTTAATCAACATAAATGACTATTACTATTATTAATAGTTCCGTACAACAAACAATGTAAAAACATTTAAATGTATAATAGGTGCTGTTTAATTCTCAGGATGACGGATAAATTCAGGATATATTCAATATTTCCATTCAGTGGAATAAAATTATAACTTATGAGACAATATGGAATATTTTGTAACAATTGATCTTTCATCATATAGATATTTTTAACATGTATAAAATATTCTGATCCTGTAGACATATATGTTGTGTGCATCCCAAAACCCATCAAAATATTTTATTATTTTGACGTAAATAAAGCCACGTGTGGCTCTATATCCACAATAATTAATAAAAATGCCCTTAATAAATACAGCAGTTTTTTAATTATCCGGGTTCCATTATTTATTGAGTCAAATATAGACGAAAGATAAGATAGAACTTTATTTTTGTGCCAAGTTGCTCCAAAAATACAGTAAAATAATAAAGTAAAATAAGACTAACATATGTAAACAATTACCTCAAAATTAATATTCTAATAACTTACAGTAAAATAAGATAACACAATCAAATAAGTGAATTAAAAATATGAAGAGCAAAAGTATATGCCCCTTTTACTTTACTGTATATCATCTGCATGTATATATATATATGTACATATACATATATATGTATACATATAAATATGTGCATATATGTATACTATTATATGTATACTATATGTTTAATATTTATTGTTTTCGCTATTTTGCTGTTTTTGTAAATATGATAATCACACATTAGAAGTAATATTGTGCACCTGAGATAAATATTCGTTTGTAATAATGCATTTATATATATATATATATTTATTTATTTATTTTCTGGTCCATATCCAGCTGTTTTGATTGTTGTTTTAATTGTTAATACTTTATTATATTTTTTACTTGTTTATTTGCTCATATTTCTAGTACTAATATTGCTGTTTATTGTTTTTTTTTTTGCTGCTGTAACTCTACTAGCACATTATAAGTAATATTGTACTTTGTAGATAAACATTAATAAAGAGCATGTTTGTAATAATGTATTTTTTAAGTGTTTGTGTGGACTTCCCCCCTGCAGGCCTTTCTTTCTGCCGCTGCAGTTCCTCCCGCCGCCGGCCAGTGGCGCTGTTGTCCCCCTGCTCCACTGCCTCTGTCTGCTTCAAGGACTATGTTGTGAAAATCTTTGAAACTCTTGTTTTTTAGCGGCTCCGGGGCTCTAACGGGGCTCTAACGGGGCTCTGCGCGCTGTTTTGGGGCCGTGTGAGCGGACAGAGACCCGGTCCCGGTGGTTCTGGTTCCGGTCCTGGTCCTGGTGGTTCAGGTCCTGGTCCCGGCAGCTGTTAGCGGGTTCTGCTCTCACACTGGACGGGGTTTATTTTTGTTATTTTACTGCAAACCAAGTCAGCTCAGCATCTGATCCTGAAGTCCGGCAGCGGAGCGGACTAAAGTTGTTGTTGGGTCCGGACGGTCCGGGTCCCGCCTGGCTCTCTGGTGAACTTTGGTCGAGTGTCGCGCTGCTTCGTGTTTCTGTCGCGTCCACGCAGCCGTTAGACCCGCGGTAGCAGCAGCAGCTGGTGACGCGGAGCTGCGGGATCAGAGTCGCTGTGACCCGGTCCGGCCCGGTCCGGTCCGGCTCGGTGGGTCCCGGTGGGTCTGGAGGGGGATGCGGTAGAGGGGAGGCCGCCCCGCCCCGCTGATCGGCCCGCTGACTTGGCGGCTCCGGGTTCGCTGGTCGTGAGGCCTGCGGGTCAGGCTTCCGCCGGGCTCGAGTAGAGCCCGACGCCGCCGCAGAGAGGTCGGAGGCGGGCCGGCGGCTCCGCCAACGTCGGGCCCGCGGACCCGGCCATGGAGCGGATGGAGGTGGACCAGTGCGCAGGCGCAGCTGGCGGGGCAGGGGGCGGGGCGCTCCGCAGGTCCAACAGCGCCCCCATGATCACCAGCGTCAGGTCGGTGGTACTGCACCCAGACCCTCCAGACTAAAGGGTCAACTCACTGTTTACTGGTTTAGACAGTAAAATATTAGATCATTGTTTTCTTCACTTGTTGATTTAATGCCTGGTTCAACTAAAGGAACATTTGTTTGGACAAATATATTGAAAACAACAACAATACCTCATAAGAATATAACATTTATTGATGAAAAATAAAAACATAAATTGTTTAAATCATTCTGACCGGCACTTGT